>NW_028255278.1:0-18463 GCF_964263255.1 Lissotriton vulgaris
AAAACAAACAACAGCGAAGGTGCACCACAAAAAATTAAACCAATAAGTATAAACGATGTTTAAGCAATAATAAGAAGAAAATTCCTCAGAGATATTTCGAGTTCTTCTTTCAATCTTTATTTTCAATCGGTATAAAAGCACAAACAGCCGACGCGTTTCGTCCCAAAATGGGACTTCTTCAGGGCTGTCGGTAAAAAAGACATACACATACAATCAATCTTAATGTACAGAAAATCGACTTACATTTAAAATAACATATAACATTGACGAGAACAACTTTAAAAGAAACATAGAGTATTTCTGACAAGAACATGGAGCTCATACATGATTTAGTACTGGGGCTTTCGGTCCTTTATCAATTGTTTGCTGGCAAGTGCCCGATGGCCTAAGACTATCTACATTATTTATAATTCTAGTGTAAATAGGAGATTCAGGATGACCTGTAAATCTCTACAATGATACCAATTGGAGTATGATAAGTTGCATTACAAATTTATTTCATCGGAAAATCCCTTTACATCTTGCAGGTTACAATGAGAGAAGGCAAAAGTATATGCCTAGCCTTCAACCCATGTGATTGGCCGTGATACCAGTTGGACAGTAGGATGGAGAACAAGGAAGCCAGAGTGAGTTTAGTATGACTGATATCTGTATCTAAAGGTAAATGAGCGAATACAGAACAGCCAGCCCAAATGGACAAATGAGCCCAAAACGGCATAATATTGTGTAGAGATAAGGCTAGCCCCAAGTGGGTCTTGTGTTGCACAAAGGGGGACCAAGCAAAGTGAATCACTAAATTTCAACTATAGCAAAAGTCCCATGGTCAAAGCACTTTTTACCTTATGAATTAGTTGGACGTCGCATATGTAGGTGAACATGTGAGGCAGCGTAGTCCTCGGGTAACCTTCCCGGCTAGTGTGATCCTGTTCTCTGGTAGATCTCTCCGAGGCTGAATATTTAAATTGGTTTCTTGGCTGGGGTACGAGAAGGGGGATAACATGATATTAGACCTCACCCTATAATGTAAGCGTACTAGGCAACCAACCAAATGGCAAAGAATTAGCTTAATTATAATAGTCCTGCTGGAGAAAATCTGCTCCCTATCCCTATATCCATTTAAAGGAAAAAAGAGAATTCAACTTACTATCAGCTTTTATTGGTTAACAGATGCAGAAGTTTCTAAGGAATATGCGGGTGGTGTGGAAATATATGTCACCTCGCTCACACAGAGTATTCAGTCCGTTTGCTAAGGAAAGAGAGGGTAAAGGAGCGCGAAGAGACAGGATGAAGGCTGTTCTGGGAAGATGACATTGCTGTACATACAGATAACGATGATAACGAACAATTGCAGCGGAGTAAGTAAATCCCCCAAAGAACAGATACCTGAGTCAGAGAGAGAACTTGTGTTGGGCTGGAGGTCCTATTCGTCCATTGGGAGAGGGAGTGGGCACTGTGTCCCAGTAGGCCTGTTAAAAGAAAGGATGGGTAGAAAAACTCCTCAGAAAGAGAGTTTGACTCAAAAAATTGAGAGTATACAGTGTTCTTCACTGGTTTCCATTGGAGGATTTTATAGGTGGTTGGAAACAGTGAATCATTGGTCCTAAACTCTAAGAGTCTACTTCCCCAGGTTTCTGTAAGTTTTATAATTGAGAATTCTATATATTGGTCAACCTATTGTAAGAGTAGTTCCTAATACCCATTGTCATGGGTTTGTAGTCTAGGATACATGTGCCCCCAGCTGGACTTAGCATGTTGATTCCGCTATTTAAACTGGAAAGGCATCCCAAGTGGACATAGCCAAAAATTTAAAACATTGTCACTCAACCAAGGCAAATAAGCCCTATCCCCAGCCTGATCTATGGGACAACAGGGGTTCTGGTTTGTGAGGAGTAGTCCATTAGTACTCACCGTTCTTGATAAACCGGCCGGCACCCATCCACAGCCCTCGACCCGAAAAAACCCGTGGCGACGTCGTGTTGCAAGTAATATGAGCCATTACTGCTCCTTATATAGCTGGAGTTGAGGGTCTACACCTGGCAAGTTTCCCGCCAGCGCGCACGGGCGCTGTGCCTGGGGACAGAGGTTAGACGCGATAATGTCTTTGGTAAACCGGGCGGCCATCTTGGAACGTCTAAGGGACGTATTGGTATCCCTGTTCTAATTGGCCTGCCGCCTGTAGAACTAGCGTGTCCCCTCCCTAAATATGAATAAGTATGATATATGTGTGTGTATTACACATTTCCTTGTTATTACGACCGCTTATGTGAAACGTACCCAAACGTGTTCCGGAGATACGATAACGTCCGCCGAACATACGCTCAGGTCCTAAACAAAGTGCAAGAACGTGTGTCTGTCATTGTGTCTATTAATAAGCAAAATAAATCACTCATCAAGTGTGAAGCCAAGGGCTTCCATTTCAAAAGCTGTGTATATGTATAAAGGTAAATGGCGGCCATATTGTAATGGATAAAAATGTTGCATTGTGCGTGGCATTAGACCCGAATTAGAAACAGGTAGGTGGCATGCCCTGTATCTTTAGTATCATGCTGGAAAATAAAAAAGCTCCAAATAGACGCACAATAAATAGGACAAGAAAAGCGTAGGTTTTTCCAATTTCTGCCGGTATGGAACAAGAAAGAAATCCAGTGCAGTAGCTCTCAGGAGTATGTATTGTACGTGTGGTCATCATCATGTAAGATCAACCACAGGACACGTGATAACCGATAAGGGGGCTCTCAAAAGTATGTATTGAACGTGTGATCGTACTCATGTGGGATGTATCCCGAGAAACGTGGAACCCGGAAAAGGGGCTCTCAGGAGTATGTGTTGTACGTGTGGTCATACTCCTGTGAGATGTACCACGACACACGTGAGACCCGATGTAGGGTCTATAACAACCGTATGTATTAATCGTGTATTAGTACTGAATTGAGACGTACCCTGGGAAAAGTGGAACATAAAATGTAGAATCGGCGGTCATTTCAATCAGAGGAAATGTATTACAGAAAGGCGGTTAAGGTGTGTGGACACGTAGAACCAGGGTGTATAGTCCCTCTGGGCATAAGTGACTTGCATTTGCGGGTTTCTCTAAGTAACTCTAGACGTAAATGGTCTTAATCCCATAATCCTATCATTATTGGGATCAGGAGGACAGACTTGTGTGCTGATACTTGTTTTGCAGTCAAGCAATCCCTCCTCTGGCAGGCAAGCAGGTATATAAACAAGTGTTATTCAGTATGGTTCAATTGTTAGGTAGGATCGGGATAGGGATCAGAGGGGTGCCATTGTATCCAATAATAAAAGGCCATCTGCAATTTGTATTTGAATTTTTCCGATGAAGATACACTGCATTGTGTAGTTACCATAAACAATCCAATTTTTTAAAGAGAGGACATACATAGGTGTGACATTACAGTTTATACATATGTAAATCATTATTTTCTTGTAGAAAGTACAGTACGATAGAACAGGCTGAGCAAAAGACTAATCTCAAACCTGCCTTTGTTCCTAAATGGTATGTGTGATGAGGACAGAGCAGCATAAGGCTTGAGGTGAACCCTTACAGCAGGTTATTCCAGGAAATAGTGTAACTCATCCTCGGTGTTGTGGCCGAGTTCAATACAGCGTAGCCTGCATATCCAGCCCGCCTCCCGTTGCCTTAACGCCAGTTCTCTATTTCCTCCCCTTGGGTGTGTAGGTTGGTGATCAATGCCCAAGAACCATAAGTTGTCTGTCTCTTTATGGTGTTCCTGCATATGAAAGGTCAGAGGATGTCTCATATCACCATTCCGTCTTGCACGGACATGTTCCTGAATACGGGTTTTCAAGGCTCTCTTGGTACTCCCTACATAGATCTTGTTACAATCGCAACCCAAAATGTACACTACATACTTAGTGTTGCAGTTAATCAAGTGATCTATTGTGTAGGTTTTGTTGGTATTGTATCGGAATTCTTTAGTTCTGTTTCTGCCCAGTGCGCACACGTTGCAATCGCTACATGTGAAGAAGCCTTTGGTGGGAGCGGTAAGCCAGTTGGCCCGTTTTTTGGACTCCACATAGCTAGGGCATAGGATATTCCGAAGGTTTCTTCCTCTTCTATAGCATACTTTGGGTGTCCTAGTAACCGAACCTTGAAGGCTCGGTACCTCAGCAATCAGATGCCAATGCTTTCTTATGATATTAAAAATGCTGCTGCTTTGATCGGAGTATTGTGTGATAAATGATAATGGTCTGCTGGTATCTGGGGGCCTAACTTTAGGGATCAAGGTACTTGTTCTGGGCACAATTTGGACCCTTTTGTTGGCTTTTTCAAGAATTTTTCTTGGATAGCCCCTTTCGAGAAAACGTTTTTCCGTTTCTCGTATGTTCTGTTGAAAAGAGGCATCCGTGCTGCAGTTCCTGCGCATGCGGATCATTTCCCCATATGGGATGTTCTCGACAACGTGTCGGGGATGGGCGCTCTCATAATGTAGGATGCTGTTACAGGCTGTCGCTTTGCGGTGGGTACTGCTCTGAATTTTGTTATTTTCTACAAAGAGATTAACATCTAGAAAGTCTATTGCTTTTTGGTCGTGTGTTATGGTAAAGCGAACATTAAACGGGTTATCATTAAGATAACCAAAGTAATCCAAGAGGTCCGGGGTAGGTCCATCCCAGATCATAATCACGTCATCGATGTACCTACCCCAGAAAATGATGTTGTTCATCCAAACGGCCGCGTGGCGACCCCATGCATGCTCCCGCTCGAACCAGCCCATGAAAAGGCCGGCGTAAGCGGGAGCAAACTTGGAGCCCATGGCTGTCCCCTGTATTTGATGATACCACATAGAATCATGTAAGAAGTAGTTTTTGGATAGTATTATTTCTGTCATCTCAAGGAGGACACCATTGTGCGACAAGTGGTCTGCTGTACGTTTAACCAGAAAGGTTTCCAGGGCTCTTATCCCAAACTCCTTTTTAATGCAGGTGTAAAGCCCTACTACATCCAGAGTGACTAGGTGAAGGGTGTCTGTCCAGGAGAAACCCTCCAATTTGCCCAATATATCCTTGGTGTCTCGTATGTAGGCAGGGAGGTTCTGCACCATAGGCTGGATGAAAGTGTCCACATATTCAGAGAGTCTTTCCGTGGGTGAGTTAACTCCTGAAATAATAGGGCGGCCAGGGGGAAACGAGCCTCCCTTGTGGATCTTGGGGAGTATATATATACAAGGGTAGGAGGGGGTTGTTACTGTAAGGTATTGGCACTCCTCAGCACTTAGTAAACCTATTTCTCGCCATTCTGTGAGCTTCATATTTATATGGGTTGTGAGAGTTTCGATGGGGTTGTGGCCAAGTTTGGTATAGCAAGTAGAATCAGAGAGTTGGCGGGAAATTTCATTCATGTAGTCGACTTTATTCATTACAACTACATTCCCCCCCTTATCTGCCTCACGGATGACAATTTTTACATCGGATTTGAGTCTTTTTAAGGCTTCCGATTCCAAACGGGAGAGATTGTATTTTGGCGGGGGAGCACGTTTAGGATTATCCAGCATTTGATGGAATGAGTGGCTAACCTTTTCTCGGAAGATATCTATGTTTGGATGGGTGCCAGTGGGGGTAAATTTAGATCTTGGTTTCAAACCACTTTCGATGTGTACATCCTCCAAGACATCCAATTCATTCCTTACACTTTCAATGTCAACAGATGTGTCAAGTTCAACAGAGATCATTGCTTGTAAAGTATTTATTTCATCAACAGTATAATCAATAACAGTATTAACATTGTTCTGATTGACATGATTAGAAGGGTTGCGTGCAAAATGATCTTTGAGTTTTACAAGTCGAACAAATTTCATCAAATCAACAAATAAATTGACATCTCCACCCATTTGGTTAGGGCAAAATCCTAAACCCTTGCTAAGTACAGAAATTTCATCCTGATCTAGATCTCTTTCTGATAGATTAACCACAATGGACTTTACTGTGTTGTCACCTGCCAAGCTAGCTATTGTGGAGGATTCCCCTTCTTTTTGGACCTCGTGACTCTCTCCACTGATTCCGGGTTTGATGTCTTTGCATTTCTGTTTGCGTTTCTGCCACTTCCTCCCTCCCCGTCTTGTCTTTGAGGCTCTTTGTGAACTGGTCGTGCCCCTAACCTCCACCTTTCCATCTCCAATAAAAAATTATTGGGCCTTGTGTCGGTTAAGTTAGAACTTATTGGTTCAGTCGTGGAGGCTGAGCTTGCCGCAGATGAGAGAGATGTGATACTGCTCGCCGAACTTAATTCGGGGGTCTCAGATCTTAGTCTTTTACCCTCTCCTGGGACTTTCACCTTATCATATTTTTTGGAAAAAGTGTAGACCCTCCCATCACTATAATCTTTGTCGTCCCTCCTGATTTTTCTCAATTTCTTGTCTCTAAGATAGATCTGATGTTTTTCTAGCACTCCGTCCAAAATAGCGTAGTTTTTCTTTATCACATCTTTTAGGTCGGATTGTGCTATCTCTTTTTCTAGTTCTTCTATCTCTTGTTGGGCCTTCGCTCCCTTTTTTTCAGCGTTTTTGATCAGGATCCGCATCATTGTAAATGATGCGTTCCGTAAGTTGTTTTCCCAATCTTCTAATTGGTCTGTGTCTAGGTCTTCAAATGTGGGGAAAATCAGTATTCTCAACCCACGTGGAATTTTCTCATTCTCTAGGTATTTGCCCAATGTGGTGCCATCCCACCAACGGGACATCTCATTCATTTTCAGTTTTTCTAATTTTTTGAATTTTACTTTTAGGCCATCTTCCTTAGGGATTGGGGTACCTGTTGTCTTAGCCCCAGATGTAAATAGGTCCTGGGCCAGTTCCTGGCGTCTGTCTTTGAAGCTAGTCATGTTTGGGATAATCTTTTTTAAGAGATTTTCCCCACAAAGGCAATCTAAATTTATGTTCTTAATATAGGGTGTGTCAGTGCTATAGAGGGTGAAATTTAGCGAAAAGACTGAATGAATGATGGACCCTACCTGAGGTAAGCACCTGACTACTTTACCCCCATGAGCTATCCTTGCCCTTAAGTTTAATTAAAGGGGTTGTGTGCACACTGAATGGCACCCATCAACACCGTGCCTATTCCCTAGGGAATTATAATGCAAAACAAACAACAGCGAAGGTGCACCACAAAAAATTAAACCAATAAGTATAAACGATGTTTAAGCAATAATAAGAAGAAAATTCCTCAGAGATATTTCGAGTTCTTCTTTCAATCTTTATTTTCAATCGGTATAAAAGCACAAACAGCCGACGCGTTTCGTCCCAAAATGGGACTTCTTCAGGGCTGTCGGTAAAAAAGACATACACATACAATCAATCTTAATGTACAGAAAATCGACTTACATTTAAAATAACATATAACATTGACGAGAACAACTTTAAAAGAAACATAGAGTATTTCTGACAAGAACATGGAGCTCATACATGATTTAGTACTGGGGCTTTCGGTCCTTTATCAATTGTTTGCTGGCAAGTGCCCGATGGCCTAAGACTATCTACATTATTTATAATTCTAGTGTAAATAGGAGATTCAGGATGACCTGTAAATCTCTACAATGATACCAATTGGAGTATGATAAGTTGCATTACAAATTTATTTCATCGGAAAATCCCTTTACATCTTGCAGGTTACAATGAGAGAAGGCAAAAGTATATGCCTAGCCTTCAACCCATGTGATTGGCCGTGATACCAGTTGGACAGTAGGATGGAGAACAAGGAAGCCAGAGTGAGTTTAGTATGACTGATATCTGTATCTAAAGGTAAATGAGCGAATACAGAACAGCCAGCCCAAATGGACAAATGAGCCCAAAACGGCATAATATTGTGTAGAGATAAGGCTAGCCCCAAGTGGGTCTTGTGTTGCACAAAGGGGGACCAAGCAAAGTGAATCACTAAATTTCAACTATAGCAAAAGTCCCATGGTCAAAGCACTTTTTACCTTATGAATTAGTTGGACGTCGCATATGTAGGTGAACATGTGAGGCAGCGTAGTCCTCGGGTAACCTTCCCGGCTAGTGTGATCCTGTTCTCTGGTAGATCTCTCCGAGGCTGAATATTTAAATTGGTTTCTTGGCTGGGGTACGAGAAGGGGGATAACATGATATTAGACCTCACCCTATAATGTAAGCGTACTAGGCAACCAACCAAATGGCAAAGAATTAGCTTAATTATAATAGTCCTGCTGGAGAAAATCTGCTCCCTATCCCTATATCCATTTAAAGGAAAAAAGAGAATTCAACTTACTATCAGCTTTTCTTGGTTAACAGATGCAGAAGTTTCTAAGGAATATGCGGGTGGTGTGGAAATATATGTCACCTCGCTCACACAGAGTATTCAGTCCGTTTGCTAAGGAAAGAGAGGGTAAAGGAGCGCGAAGAGACAGGATGAAGGCTGTTCTGGGAAGATGACATTGCTGTACATACAGATAACGATGATAACGAACAATTGCAGCGGAGTAAGTAAATCCCCCAAAGAACAGATACCTGAGTCAGAGAGAGAACTTGTGTTGGGCTGGAGGTCCTATTCGTCCATTGGGAGAGGGAGTGGGCACTGTGTCCCAGTAGGCCTGTTAAAAGAAAGGATGGGTAGAAAAACTCCTCAGAAAGAGAGTTTGACTCAAAAAATTGAGAGTATACAGTGTTCTTCACTGGTTTCCATTGGAGGATTTTATAGGTGGTTGGAAACAGTGAATCATTGGTCCTAAACTCTAAGAGTCTACTTCCCCAGGTTTCTGTAAGTTTTATAATTGAGAATTCTATATATTGGTCAACCTATTGTAAGAGTAGTTCCTAATACCCATTGTCATGGGTTTGTAGTCTAGGATACATGTGCCCCCAGCTGGACTTAGCATGTTGATTCCGCTATTTAAACTGGAAAGGCATCCCAAGTGGACATAGCCAAAAATTTAAAACATTGTCACTCAACCAAGGCAAATAAGCCCTATCCCCAGCCTGATCTATGGGACAACAGGGGTTCTGGTTTGTGAGGAGTAGTCCATTAGTACTCACCGTTCTTGATAAACCGGCCGGCACCCATCCACAGCCCTCGACCCGAAAAAACCCGTGGCGACGTCGTGTTGCAAGTAATATGAGCCATTACTGCTCCTTATATAGCTGGAGTTGAGGGTCTACACCTGGCAAGTTTCCCGCCAGCGCGCACGGGCGCTGTGCCTGGGGACAGAGGTTAGACGCGATAATGTCTTTGGTAAACCGGGCGGCCATCTTGGAACGTCTAAGGGACGTATTGGTATCCCTGTTCTAATTGGCCTGCCGCCTGTAGAACTAGCGTGTCCCCTCCCTAAATATGAATAAGTATGATATATGTGTGTGTATTACACATTTCCTTGTTATTACGACCGCTTATGTGAAACGTACCCAAACGTGTTCCGGAGATACGATAACGTCCGCCGAACATACGCTCAGGTCCTAAACAAAGTGCAAGAACGTGTGTCTGTCATTGTGTCTATTAATAAGCAAAATAAATCACTCATCAAGTGTGAAGCCAAGGGCTTCCATTTCAAAAGCTGTGTATATGTATAAAGGTAAATGGCGGCCATATTGTAATGGATAAAAATGTTGCATTGTGCGTGGCATTAGACCCGAATTAGAAACAGGTAGGTGGCATGCCCTGTATCTTTAGTATCATGCTGGAAAATAAAAAAGCTCCAAATAGACGCACAATAAATAGGACAAGAAAAGCGTAGGTTTTTCCAATTTCTGCCGGTATGGAACAAGAAAGAAATCCAGTGCAGTAGCTCTCAGGAGTATGTATTGTACGTGTGGTCATCATCATGTAAGATCAACCACAGGACACGTGATAACCGATAAGGGGGCTCTCAAAAGTATGTATTGAACGTGTGATCGTACTCATGTGGGATGTATCCCGAGAAACGTGGAACCCGGAAAAGGGGCTCTCAGGAGTATGTGTTGTACGTGTGGTCATACTCCTGTGAGATGTACCACGACACACGTGAGACCCGATGTAGGGTCTATAACAACCGTATGTATTAATCGTGTATTAGTACTGAATTGAGACGTACCCTGGGAAAAGTGGAACATAAAATGTAGAATCGGCGGTCATTTCAATCAGAGGAAATGTATTACAGAAAGGCGGTTAAGGTGTGTGGACACGTAGAACCAGGGTGTATAGTCCCTCTGGGCATAAGTGACTTGCATTTGCGGGTTTCTCTAAGTAACTCTAGACGTAAATGGTCTTAATCCCATAATCCTATCATTATTGGGATCAGGAGGACAGACTTGTGTGCTGATACTTGTTTTGCAGTCAAGCAATCCCTCCTCTGGCAGGCAAGCAGGTATATAAACAAGTGTTATTCAGTATGGTTCAATTGTTAGGTAGGATCGGGATAGGGATCAGAGGGGTGCCATTGTATCCAATAATAAAAGGCCATCTGCAATTTGTATTTGAATTTTTCCGATGAAGATACACTGCATTGTGTAGTTACCATAAACAATCCAATTTTTTAAAGAGAGGACATACATAGGTGTGACATTACAGTTTATACATATGTAAATCATTATTTTCTTGTAGAAAGTACAGTACGATAGAACAGGCTGAGCAAAAGACTAATCTCAAACCTGCCTTTGTTCCTAAATGGTATGTGTGATGAGGACAGAGCAGCATAAGGCTTGAGGTGAACCCTTACAGCAGGTTATTCCAGGAAATAGTGTAACTCATCCTCGGTGTTGTGGCCGAGTTCAATACAGCGTAGCCTGCATATCCAGCCCGCCTCCCGTTGCCTTAACGCCAGTTCTCTATTTCCTCCCCTTGGGTGTGTAGGTTGGTGATCAATGCCCAAGAACCATAAGTTGTCTGTCTCTTTATGGTGTTCCTGCATATGAAAGGTCAGAGGATGTCTCATATCACCATTCCGTCTTGCACGGACATGTTCCTGAATACGGGTTTTCAAGGCTCTCTTGGTACTCCCTACATAGATCTTGTTACAATCGCAACCCAAAATGTACACTACATACTTAGTGTTGCAGTTAATCAAGTGATCTATTGTGTAGGTTTTGTTGGTATTGTATCGGAATTCTTTAGTTCTGTTTCTGCCCAGTGCGCACACGTTGCAATCGCTACATGTGAAGAAGCCTTTGGTGGGAGCGGTAAGCCAATTGGCCCGTTTTTTGGACTCCACATAGCTAGGGCATAGGATATTCCGAAGGTTTCTTCCTCTTCTATAGCATACTTTGGGTGTCCTAGTAACCGAACCTTGAAGGCTCGGTACCTCAGCAATCAAAGGCTTCTTCACATGTAGCGATTGCAACGTGTGCGCACTGGGCAGAAACAGAACTAAAGAATTCCGATACAATACCAACAAAACCTACACAATAGATCACTTGATTAACTGCAACACTAAGTATGTAGTGTACATTTTGGGTTGCGATTGTAACAAGATCTATGTAGGGAGTACCAAGAGAGCCTTGAAAACCCGTATTCAGGAACATGTCCGTGCAAGACGGAATGGTGATATGAGACATCCTCTGACCTTTCATATGCAGGAACACCATAAAGAGACAGACAACTTATGGTTCTTGGGCATTGATCACCAACCTACACACCCAAGGGGAGGAAATAGAGAACTGGCGTTAAGGCAACGGGAGGCGGGCTGGATATGCAGGCTACGCTGTATTGAACTCGGCCACAACACCGAGGATGAGTTACACTATTTCCTGGAATAACCTGCTGTAAGGGTTCACCTCAAGCCTTATGCTGCTCTGTCCTCATCACACATACCATTTAGGAACAAAGGCAGGTTTGAGATTAGTCTTTTGCTCAGCCTGTTCTATCGTACTGTACTTTCTACAAGAAAATAATGATTTACATATGTATAAACTGTAATGTCACACCTATGTATGTCCTCTCTTTAAAAAATTGGATTGTTTATGGTAACTACACAATGCAGTGTATCTTCATCGGAAAAATTCAAATACAAATTGCAGATGGCCTTTTATTATTGGATACAATGGCACCCCTCTGATCCCTATCCCGATCCTACCTAACAATTGAACCATACTGAATAACACTTGTTTATATACCTGCTTGCCTGCCAGAGGAGGGATTGCTTGACTGCAAAACAAGTATCAGCACACAAGTCTGTCCTCCTGATCCCAATAATGATAGGATTATGGGATTAAGACCATTTACGTCTAGAGTTACTTAGAGAAACCCGCAAATGCAAGTCACTTATGCCCAGAGGGACTATACACCCTGGTTCTACGTGTCCACACACCTTAACCGCCTTTCTGTAATACATTTCCTCTGATTGAAATGACCGCCGATTCTACATTTTATGTTCCACTTTTCCCAGGGTACGTCTCAATTCAGTACTAATACACGATTAATACATACGGTTGTTATAGACCCTACATCGGGTCTCACGTGTGTCGTGGTACATCTCACAGGAGTATGACCACACGTACAACACATACTCCTGAGAGCCCCTTTTCCGGGTTCCACGTTTCTCGGGATACATCCCACATGAGTACGATCACACGTTCAATACATACTTTTGAGAGCCCCCTTATCGGTTATCACGTGTCCTGTGGTTGATCTTACATGATGATGACCACACGTACAATACATACTCCTGAGAGCTACTGCACTGGATTTCTTTCTTGTTCCATACCGGCAGAAATTGGAAAAACCTACGCTTTTCTTGTCCTATTTATTGTGCGTCTATTTGGAGCTTTTTTATTTTCCAGCATGATACTAAAGATACAGGGCATGCCACCTACCTGTTTCTAATTCGGGTCTAATGCCACGCACAATGCAACATTTTTATCCATTACAATATGGCCGCCATTTACCTTTATACATATACACAGCTTTTGAAATGGAAGCCCTTGGCTTCACACTTGATGAGTGATTTATTTTGCTTATTAATAGACACAATGACAGACACACGTTCTTGCACTTTGTTTAGGACCTGAGCGTATGTTCGGCGGACGTTATCGTATCTCCGGAACACGTTTGGGTACGTTTCACATAAGCGGTCGTAATAACAAGGAAATGTGTAATACACACACATATATCATACTTATTCATATTTAGGGAGGGGACACGCTAGTTCTACAGGCGGCAGGCCAATTAGAACAGGGATACCAATACGTCCCTTAGACGTTCCAAGATGGCCGCCCGGTTTACCAAAGACATTATCGCGTCTAACCTCTGTCCCCAGGCACAGCGCCCGTGCGCGCTGGCGGGAAACTTGCCAGGTGTAGGACCCTCAACTCCAGCTATAAAGGAGCAGTAATGGCTCATATTACTTGCAACACGACGTCGCCACGGGTTTTTTCGGGTCGAGGGCTGTGATGGGTGCCGGCCGTTTATCAAGAACGGTGAGTACTAATGGACTACTCCTCACAAACCAGAACCCCCTTGTCCCATAGATCAGGCTGGGGATAGGGCTTATTTGCCTTGGTTGAGTGACAATGTTTTAAATTTTGGCTATGTCCACTTGGGATGCCTTTCCAGTTTAAATAGCGGAATCAACATGCTAAGTCCAGCTGGGGGCACATGTATCCTAGACTACAAACCCATGACAATGGGTATTAGGAACTACTCTTACAATAGGTTGACCAATATATAGAATTCTCAATTATAAAACTTACAGAAACCTGGGGAAGTAGACTCTTAGAGTTTAGGACCAATGATTCACTGTTTCCAACCACCTATAAAATCCTCCAATGGAAACCAGTGAAGAACACTGTATACTCTCAATTTTTGAGTCAAACTCTCTTTCTGAGGAGTTTTTCTACCCATCCTTTCTTTAACAGGCCTACTGGGACACAGTGCCCACTCCTCTCCCATGGACGAATAGGACCTCCAGCCCAACACAAGTTCTCTCTCTGACTCAGGTATCTGTTCTTTGGGGATTTACTTACTCCGCTGCAATTGTTCGTTATCATCGTTATCTGTATGTACAGCAATGTCATCTTCCCAGAACAGCCTTCATCCTGTCTCTTCGCGCTCCTTTACCCTCTCTTTCCTTAGCAAACGGACTGAATACTCTGTGTGAGCGAGGTGACATATATTTCCACACCACCCGCATATTCCTTAGAAACTTCTGCATCTGTTAACCAAGAAAAGCTGATAGTAAGTTGAATTCTCTTTTTCCTTTAAATGGATATAGGGATAGGGAGCAGATTTTCTCCAGCAGGACTATTATAATTAAGCTAATTCTTTGCCATTTGGTTGGTTGCCTAGTACGCTTACATTATAGGGTGAGGTCTAATATCATGTTATCCCCCTTCTCGTACCCCAGCCAAGAAACCAATTTAAATATTCAGCCTCGGAGAGATCTACCAGAGAACAGGATCACACTGACCGGGAAGGTTACCCGAGGACTACGCTGCCTCACATGTTCACCTACATATGCGACGTCCAACTAATTCATAAGGTAAAAAGTGCTTTGACCATGGGACTTTTGCTATAGTTGAAATTTAGTGATTCACTTTGCTTGGTCCCCCTTTGTGCAACACAAGACCCACTTGGGGCTAGCCTTATCTCTACACAATATTATGCCGTTTTGGGCTCATTTGTCCATTTGGCTGGCTGTTTCTGTATTCGCTCATTTACCTTTAGATACAGATATCAGTCATACTAAACTCACTCTGGCTTCCTTGTTCTCCATCCTACTGTCCAACTGGTATCACGGCCAATCACATGGGTTGAAGGCTAGGCATATACTTTTGCCTTCTCTCATTGTAACCTGCAAGATGTAAAGGGATTTTCCGATGAAATAAATTTGTAATGCAACTTATCATACTCCAATTGGTATCATTGTAGAGATTTACAGGTCATCCTGAATCTCCTATTTACACTAGAATTATAAATAATGTAGATAGTCTTAGGCCATCGGGCACTTGCCAGCAAACAATTGATAAAGGACCGAAAGCCCAGTACTAAATCATGTATGAGCTCCATGTTCTTGTCAGAAATACTCTATGTTTCTTTTAAAGTTGTTCTCGTCAATGTTATATGTTATTTTAAATGTAAGTCGATTTTCTGTACATTAAGATTGATTGTATGTGTATGTCTTTTTTACCGACAGCCCTGAAGAAGTCCCATTTTGGGACGAAACGCGTCGGCTGTTTGTGCTTTTATACCGATTGAAAATAAAGATTGAAAGAAGAACTCGAAATATCTCTGAGGAATTTTCTTCTTATTATTGCTTAAACATCGTTTATACTTATTGGTTTATTTTTTGTGGTGCACCTTCGCTGTTGTTTGTTTTGCATTATAATTCCCTAGGGAATAGGCACGGTGTTGATGGGTGCCATCAGTGTGCACACAACCCCTTTAATTAAACTTAAGGGCAAGGATAGCTCATGGGGGTAAAGTAGTCAGGTGCTTACCTCAGGTAGGGTCCATCATTCATTCAGTCTTTTCGCTAAATTTCACCCTCTATAGGCACTGACACACCCTATATTAAGAACATAAATTTAGATTGCCTTTGTGGGGAAAATCTCTTAAAAAAGATATCCCAAACATGACTAGCTTCAAAGACAGACGCCAGGAACTGGCCCAGGACCTATTTACATCTGGGGCTAAGACAACAGGTACCCCAATCCCTAAGGAAGATGGCCTAAAAGTAAAATTCAAAAAATTAGAAAAACTGAAAATGAATGAGATGTCCCGTTGGTGGGATGGCACCACATTGGGCAAATACCTAGAGAATGAGAAAATTCCACGTGGGTTGAGAATACTGATTTTCCCCACATTTGAAGACCTAGACACAGACCAATTAGAAGATTGGGAAAACAACTTACGGAACGCATCATTTACAATGATGCGGATCCTGATCAAAAACGCTGAAAAAAAGGGAGCGAAGGCCCAACAAGAGATAGAAGAACTAGAAAAAGAGATAGCACAATCCGACCTAAAGATGTGATAAAGAAAACTACGCTATTTTGGACGGAGTGCTAGAAAAACATCAGATCTATCTTAGAGACAAAAATTGAGAAAAATCAGGAGGGACGGACAAAGATTATAGTGATGGAGGGTCTACACTTTTTCCAAAAATATATGATAAGGTGAAAGTCCCAGGAGAGGGTAAAAGACTAAGATCTGAGACCCCCGAATTAAGTTCGGCGAGCAGTATCACATCTCTCTCATCTGCGGCAAGCTCAGCCTCCACGACTGAACCAATAAGTTCTAACTTAACCGACACAAAGCCCATTAATTTTTTTATTGGAGATGGAAAGGTGGAGGTTAGGGCACGACCAGTTCACAAAGAGCCTCAAAGACAAGACGGGGAGGGAGGAAGTGGCAGAAACGCAAACAGAAATGCAAAGACATCAAACCGGAATCAGTGGAGAGAGTCACGAGGTCCAAAAAGAAGGGGAATCCTCCACTAATAGCTAGCTTGCAGGTGACAACACAGTAAAGCCCATTGTGGTTAATCTATCAGAAAGAGATCTAGATCAGGATGAAATTTCTGTACTTAGCAAGGGTTTAGGATTTTGCCCTAACCAAATGGGTGGAGATGTCAATTTATTTGTTGATTTGATGAAATTTGTTCGACTTGTAAAACCTCAAAGATCATTTTGCACGCAACCCTTCTAATCATGTCAATCAGAAAATGTTAATACTGTTATTGATTATACTGTTGATGAAATAAATACTTTACAAGCAATGATCTCTGTTGAACTTGACACATCTGTTGACATTGAAAGTGTAAGGAATGAATTGGATGTCTTGGAGGATGTACACATCGAAAGTGGTTTGAAACCAAGATCTAAATTTACCCCACTGGCACCCATCCAAACATAGATATCTTCCGAGAAAAGGTTAGCCACTCATTCCATCAAATGCTGGATAATCCTAAACGTGCTCCCCCGCCAAAATACAATCTCTCCCGTTGGATTCGGAAGCCTTAAAAAGACTCAAATCCGATGTAAAAATTGTCATCCGTGAGCAGATAAGGGGGGGAATGTAGTTGTAATGAATAAAGTCGACTACATGAATGAAATTTCCCGCCAACTCTCTGATTCTACTTGCTATACCAAACTTGGCCACAACCCCATCGAAACTCTCACAACCATATAAATATGAAGCTCACAGAATGGCGAGAAATAGGTTTACTAAGTGCTGAGGAGTGCCAATACCTTACAGTAAACAACCCCCTCCTACCCTTGTATATATATACTCCCCAAGATCCACAAGGGAGGCTCGTTCCCCTGGCCGCCCCTATTATTTCAGGAGTTAACTCACCCACGGAAAACGCTCTGAATATGTGGACACTTTCATCCAGCCTATGGTGCAGAACCTCCCTGCCTACATACGAGACACCAAGGATATATTGGGCAAATTGGAGGGTTTCTCCTGGACAGACACCCTTCACCTAGTCACTCTGGATGTAGTAGGGCTTTACACCTGCATTAAAAAGGAGTTTGGGATAAGAGCCCTGGAAACCTTTCTGGTTAAACGTACAGCAGACCACTTGTCGCACAATGGTGTCCTCCTTGAGATGACAGAAATAATACTATCCAAAAACTACTTCTTACATGATTCTATGTGGTATCATCAAATACAGGGGACAGCCATGGGCTCCAAGTTTGCTCCCGCTTACGCCGGCCTTTTCATGGGCTGGTTCGAGCGGGAGCATGCATGGGGTCGCCACGCGGCCGTTTGGATGAACAACATCATTTTCTGGGGTAGGTACATCGATGACGTGATTATGATCTGGATGACCTACCCCGGACCTCTTGGATTACTTTGGTTATCTTAATGATAACCCGTTTAATGTTCGCTTTACCATAACACACGACCAAAAAGCAATAGACTTTCTAGATGTTAATCTCTTTGTAGAAAATAACAAAATTCAGAGCAGTACCCACCGCAAAGCGACAGCCTGTAACAGCATCCTACATTATGAGAGCGCCCATCCCCGACACGTTGTCGAGAACATCCCATATGGGGAAATGATCCGCATGCGCAGGAACTGCAGCACGGATGCCTCTTTTCAACAGAACATACGAGAAAGGCAAAAACGTTTTCTCGAAAGGGGCTATCCAAGAAAAATTCTTGAAAAAGCCAACAAAAGGGTCCAAATTGTGCCCAGAACAAGTACCTTGATCCCTAAAGTTAGGCCCCCAGATACCAGCAGACCATTATCATTTATCACACATACTCCGATCAAAGCAGCAGCATTTTTAATATCATAAGAAAGCATTGGCATCTGATTGCTGAGGTACCGAGCCTTCAAGGTTCGGTTACTAGGACACCCAAAGTATGCTATAGAAGAGGAAGAAACCTTCGGAATATCCTATGCCCTAGCTATGTGGAGTCAAAAAACGGGCCAAATGGCTTACGTCCCACCAAAAAGGCTTCTTCCATGTAGCGATTGCAACGTGTGCGCACTGGGCAGAAACAGAACTAAAGAATTCCGATACAATACCAACAAAACCTACACAATAGATCACTT
>NW_028255279.1:0-23517 GCF_964263255.1 Lissotriton vulgaris
AGGGTGAGTGAGGGTGAGTGAGGGTGAGTGAGGGTGAGTGAGGGTGAGTGAGGGTGAGTGAGTGAGGGTGAGTGAGGGTGAGTGTGATAGTGAGGGTGAGGGTGAGGGGTTGAGGGTGGTGAGGCGTTGAGGGTGAGTGAGGGTGAGTGGGTGAGTGAGGTGAGTGTGGGTGAGGGTGAGTGTGGGTGAGGGTGAGGTGTTGAGGGTGAGTGAGGGTGAGTGTGGGTGAGGGTGAGGTGTTGAGGGTGAGTGAGGGTGAGTGAGGGTGAGGGTTGAGGTGAGTGAGTGAGGGGTGAGGGTGAAGGGTTGAGGGTGAGGGGTGAGGGTGAGGGTGAGGGGTTGAGGGTGAGTGAGGGTGAGTGTGAGTGAGGGTGAGGGTGAGGGGTTGAGGGTGGGTGAGGCGTTGAGGGTGAGTGAGGGTGAGTGGGTGAGTGAGGGTGAGTGTGGGTGAGGGTGAGTGTGGGTGAGGGTGAGGTGTTGAGGGTGAGTGAGGGTGAGTGTGGGTGAGGGTGAGGTGTTGAGGGTGAGTGAGGGTGAGTGAGGGTGAGGGTGAGGGTGAGTGAGTGAGGGGTTGAGGGTGAAGGGTTGAGGGTGAAGGGTTGAGTGAGGGTGAGGGGTTGAGGGTGAGTGAGGGTGAGTGAGGGTGAGGGGTTGAGGGTGAGTGAGGGTGAGTGAGGGTGAGTGAGGGTGAGTGAGGGTGAGTGAGGGTGAGTGAGGGTGAATGAGGGTGAGGCGTTGAGGGTGAGTGAGGATGAGGGTGAGTGTGGGTGAGGGTGAGTGAGGGTGAGGGTGAGTGAGGGTGAGTGAGGGTGAGTGAGGGTGAGAGAGGGTGAGGGGTTGGGGTTGAGGGTGAGTGAGGGTGAGGGTGAGGCGTTGAGGGGGAGGGTGAGTGAGGGTGAGTGAGGGTGAGTGAGGGGGGGTGAGGGTGAGTGAGGGTGAGTGAGGGGGAGTGAGGGTGAGTGAGATTGAGAGTGAGTGAGGGGTTGAGGGTGAAGGGTTGAGGGTGAGGGGTTGAGTGAGGGTGAGGGGTTGAGGGTGAGGGGTTGAGGGTGAGTGAGGGTGAGTGAGGGTGAGAGAGGGTGAGTGAGGGTGAGTGAGGGTGAGAGAGGGTGAGGGGTTGGGGTTGAGGGTGAGTGAGGGTGAGGGTGAGGCGTTGAGTGAGGGTGAGTGAGGGTGAGTGAGGGTGAGTGAGGGTGAGTGAGGGTGAGTGAGGGTGAGTAAGGGTGAGTAAGGGTGAGTAAGGGTGAGTAAGGGTGAGTAAGGGTGAGTGAGGGTGAGTGAGGGTGAGTGAGGGTGAGGGTGAGTGAGGGTGAGGGTGAGTGAGGGTGAGGGTGAGTGAGGGTGAGGGTGAGTGAGGGTGAGGGTGAGTGAGGGTGAGGGTGAGTGAGGGTGAGTGAGTGAGGGGTTGAGGGTGAAGGGTTGAGGGTGAAGGGTTGGGTGAGGGGTTGAGGGTGAGTGAGGGTGAGTGAGGGTGAGTGAGGGTGAGGGGTTGAGGGTGAGTGAGGGTGAGTGAGGGTGAGTGAGGGTGAGAGAGGGTGAGTGAGGGTGAGTGTGGGTGAGGGTGAGGTGTTGAGGGTGAGTGAGGGTGAGTGTGGGTGAGTGTGGGTGAGGGTGAGGTGTTGAGGGTGAGTGAGGGTGAGTGAGGGTGAGGTGTTGAGGGTGAGTGAGGGTGAGTGAGGGTGAGGGTGAGGGTGAGTGAGTGAGGGGTTGAGGGTGAAGGGTTGAGGGTGAAGGGTTGAGTGAGGGTGAGGGGTTGAGGGTGAGTGAGGGTGAGTGAGGGTGAGTGAGGGTGAGGGGTTGAGGGTGAGTGAGGGTGAGTGAGGGTGAGTGAGGGTGAGTGAGGGTGAGTGAGGGTGAATGAGGGTGAGGCGTTGAGGGTGAGTGAGGATGAGGGTGAGTGTGGGTGAGGGTGAGTGAGGGTGAGGGTGAGTGAGGGTGAGTGAGGGTGAGTGAGGGTGAGAGAGGGTGAGGGGTTGGGGTTGAGGGTGAGTGAGGGTGAGGGTGAGGCGTTGAGGGGGAGGGTGAGTGAGGGTGAGTGAGGGTGAGTGAGGGGGGGTGAGGGTGAGTGAGGGTGAGTGAGGGGGAGTGAGGGTGAGTGAGATTGAGAGTGAGTGAGGGGTTGAGGGTGAAGGGTTGAGGGTGAGGGGTTGAGTGAGGGTGAGGGGTTGAGGGTGAGGGGTTGAGGGTGAGTGAGGGTGAGTGAGGGTGAGAGAGGGTGAGTGAGGGTGAGTGAGGGTGAGAGAGGGTGAGGGGTTGGGGTTGAGGGTGAGTGAGGGTGAGGGTGAGGCGTTGAGGGTGGGTGAGTGAGGGTGAGTGAGGGTGAGTGAGGGTGAGTGAGGGTGAGTGAGGGTGAGTGAGGGTGAGTGAGGGTGAGTGAGGGTGAGTGAGGGTGAGTGAGGGTGAGTGAGGGTGAGTGAGGGTGAGTGAGGGTGAGTGAGGGTGAGTAAGGGTGAGTAAGGGTGAGTAAGGGTGAGTAAGGGTGAGTGAGGGTGAGTGAGGGTGAGTGAGGGTGAGTGAGGGTGAGTGAGGGTGAGGGTGAGTGAGGGGGAGTGAGGGTGAGTGAGGGTGAGTGAGGGTGAGGGTGAGTGAGATTGAGAGTGAGTGAGGGGTTGAGGGTGAAGGGGTGAGGGGTTGAGTGAGGGTGAGGGGTTGAGGGTGAGTGAGGGTGAGGGGTTGAGGGTGAGTGAGGGTGAGTGAGGGTGAGGGGTTGAGGGTGAGTGAGGGTGAGGGTGAGGGGTTGAGGGTGAATGAGGGTGAGGCGTTGAGGGTGAATGAGGGTGAGGCGTTGAGGGTGAGTGAGGGTGAGGGTGAGTGAGGGTGAGGGTGAGTGAGGGTGAGGGTGAGTGAGGGTGAGGGTGAGTGTGAGTGAGGGTGAGTGAGGGTGAGAGAGGGTGAGAGAGGGTGAGAGAGGGTGAGGGTGAGGGTGAGGGTGAGGGTGAGTGAGGGTGAGTGAGGGTGAGTGAGGGTGAGTGAGGGTGAGTGAGGGTGAGTGAGGGTGAGTGAGGGTGAGTGAGGGTGAGTGAGGGTGAGTGAGGGTGAGTGAGGGTGAGTGAGGGTGAGTGAGGGTGAGTGAGTGTGAGGTGTTGAGGGTGAGTGAGGGTGAGTGAGGGTGAGGCTGAGGTGTTGAGGGTGAGCGAGAGTGAGGGTGAGTGAGGGGGTGAGGGTGAAGGGTTGAGGGTGTGGGTGAGGGGTTGAGGGTGGGTGAGGGTGAGGCTGAAGAAATTTTAGTTGGATGAGGAGAAGGGCCTCAGTTTTGCTCCATGTTGACAAGAAACAGCCAGCTAGGAACGACAAGTTTTGGACTTATTTAATATGACTTCACTTACACATATAAGATACAGTATCTTTAATATAGCGTTATTAAATTAGAACCTGGTTAATTGCATATTTTTACAAAATGTATACTTAATGACATAACAATATTGAAAGTTATATCGTGAATTGGTTGTTTTCGTTTTGGAACAATCAATGGTTTGATTAAGTAATTCTTACTTTCTTGGGAAAGAGCGTATGTAAACTTAGCCTTTTCGGAGACAGTAGACATTTTGATACATAAGGAGAGACAAGCGAACTCCTTCCAGTATGGCCACCGACGTTACACGCAGATCTGATGGTATGCTTCCGGGCTAGTGTTTATGACCAACTCTGTTTTGTGACGTCACGTGACAGCAAGTTTTCTGATTGGTTGTATTCTATTGCTGGTGCGGGTGAAAGGTAGAGGCGCGAGTCTGGGTGTCCGAGTCCAGGAACCTGTATAGAGCTCATATTAAGGTGATAATCTGGCCCCCGGGAGCCGCAGGATCCCCTGCCATGGCCAGCGTGCACGAGAGCCTCTACTTCAACCCCATGATGACCAACGGGGTGGTGCACGCCAATGTGTTCGGCATCAAGGACTGGGTGACCCCGTATAAGATCTCCGTACTGGTACTTCTTAGCGAGATGAGCCGGTCGGGCCTTGCGCCCCTGCTTGAGAGGAGACGTTTGAACCAGCGGGTACTGCCACTCCTTCAGGTGAGAACCCTGCTGCCCACCGTGGTGGGGAGAGATTGCAGCTTTCATGGCAGCCCATCTCACGTTCAACCCGCCCTTTCTTTTGATTCCAGAACATTTTATGTGAAAGGACTTCTAGTTTACTGCCTCGGATTTTACACTGAGAAAAATACGTGGCAGTCTAAAGTGCAGGCAGGGGAGGGGGCGGAGCGGGGGTGTGGGAGGAGTGCGGGAACAGACGGCGAGGGGAGGAGAGTAGGAGGAGGAGAGTAGGGGAGGCACGGCCTAGCGGCCGTGCAATCAAGAAGTGAGGGGGCGGGAGAGTAGGCAAGGCAGGCGGCTGGGGGGAGAGGGGAGGAGAAATGCTACGCGACATGGCAGGCAGGGGAGGGGGCGGAGCGGGGGTGTGGGAGGAGTGCGGGAACAGACGGCGAGGGGAGGAGAGTAGGAGGAGGAGAGTAGGGGAGGCACGGCCTAGCGGCCGTGCAATCAAGAAGTGAGGGGGCGGGAGAGTAGGCAAGGCAGGCGGCTGGGGGCATGTGCACGTGCTTTTAAGCTCAATGCGCATGCGCATTGAGCTTAAAAGTCACGGGCACTGCAAGGAATCGCCACGATTCCTTGCAAGTTGGATAAAGCGTGGATAAGCCCCCATAGTCTCGCTTGCTCGATGCGCATGCGCATCGACAGGCGAGACCTAAAAAGTACAAAAGCGTCTCAGTCTCGGCGTAGCCTGCGTGTTAACTGACGCTCGGTAAACAAGCGGGAGGGGTGGGGCGGGGGGAAGCTATGTGGTTTACTTTACTTTGAGACATAGAATGCAGTTACATCTGTCTAATGCATCCGTTTAGTCACAGGCCAATTTAGGCAGCTCAAACACTGGCAGAACGGGTACTTGTGAGCGTATTTGCACTGCTGCCGTTCAAATGTAAAGAGCAAACTAGGCTACACACACACAGCATTTCCCTTGCGGGGGCGAGCAGGTGCACCATCTGTTTGCAAGATAATTTCAAACGGATGTCGCCAAAGCTCGCTCCCGCAAGGGAAACGCCAAATGTGCACGTGTTGCAATTGAAATCAATGCAAAGCGTGCACATTTTTTGGCAAAAAAGCTGATTGATTCCAAGAGGTCCCCTCCTATGCAGCGCATGTGGGCTGCATAGGAGAGACCTAAAAAAGACTGGTACTGGAACCAGGAAAGTGGGAGATTAACCAATGATCAAGCAAAGCTCTGCCCACAATTAGGCTAAAGAACTGCAGCCATTAAGTAACAGAGGAAAACTACAACAAAATTGTTCTAAAACTTCAGAGGAAAATTAATTTTAAAATGCTCCAAACTTTAATTTACTGTTTTGGTAAGTGAAGAAAGCAGATGGATGTGCAAAGAACATGGTAAGAAATACAATCAGTATAAAACAGAGCGGGGGAAGCCAGAACAAATATGCTACTTACCAGTATGCATCTGTTCTTGGCATGTAGGGCTGCTGACATTCATATCTGTGCATAGATCGACGCCTAGTGTTGGGTTCGGATGATTGCATATTGTTGTCCTGGAAGAGTCTTCGAAGTATCACGAGACAGGTGGCTCCTCCCCTGGACTACAGTGCGCATGGGCATCCTCTCCATCCTCAGATTGTTTTTCGCCATTGTGGCAGAGATGGAGTGTAGTACAGTAAGTGATGACCATGCTAAGAGTAATTCTGAGTGCTGCAGCCGCTACTGGCGCCGGGGAGGAGGGCAGGCGATATGAATGTCAGCAGCCTTGCATGCCAAGAACAGATGCATACTGGTAAGTAGCATATTCGGTTCGAGGTATGTGGGCTGCTGAATTCATATCTGTGCATTGTAATTTTATTGTATTGTAATTGCATTCATATAGCGCTTACTACCCCTGACGAGGCGTCAAAGCGCTTTTTCGGCGGGTAGCACGCTACTCCGGGACCCACAGAGGATTAGTTTTGAATTAGTATAGTGAAACATGCAAGTACATTTTAAGTGGTGGATAGGTCAGTTATTTGGATTTGGAATGATAGCAGAAGGATAGAGTAGGACAAAGGTTAGTATTTATTTATCGCTCGCTTGTTGACGCATGCTATTCAGGGAGCCTGTAAAGGATTAGTGGTGAATTAATATGGTGAAATAGGAGGTAATTTCAGTGGTGGATATTAATCTGTTACTTGGAGTGAGAAGGATAGCGGATGGATAAAAGGGGAAGAAAGATTTGCATTCATATAGCACTTGTTACCCCTGATGGGTGTTGAAGCGCTTTTTTGGCGAGTAGCACGCCACTGTATTGTATTTATTGCTTATTAAGCGCAACTGTCACCCCCAAGGGTATCCTGGCGCTGAGACCGAACCGTGCATCAATTAAAACAGCTACATTACTCTGGGAAACAGATAAGTTTTGAGGCTCTTTTTGAAGGTGAGCAGATCAGGGCAGCTCCTTAATGCCAGGGGGAGGGTGTTCCACATTGTGGCAGCCGCAAAGCTGAAAGCGCGACCACCCATTCTCGTTCTGTTAATTTTAGGGACTTTTACCAAGAACGCCGAAGATGATCTTAAAGGTCTGGCTGCCTGATACCAAAGGAAGAGGGTCTGCAGAGGTATTGGTCCCAGTCCATGCAGGGCCCTAAAAACAAGGCAGAGAGCCTTAAACGCAATTCTCTGCTGGACTGGAAGCCAATGTAGATCGGCTAAAGCTGCCGATGAAGAGGCGGACCGTGGTCGAGACAAGGCCAGTTTAGCGGCCATATTCTGTATCCTTTGGAGCTTTAAGATCAGAATCTTCGGGGCACCCAAAAGTAGTGCGTTACAGTAGTCGATCCTACTGAGAATGGAACTACGCACTACCTCGGCTCTGGAGCCCCGTGGAAGAAGTGGCAGGATTTTCCGTAAAGCACGGAGCAGACCCATGCAAGTTGCTGCCGTTTTATTTACGGAGGCATCAAGCTGCAAGTTGGGTTCGAATAGAACTCCCAGGTTGCGAGCTGACTCTGCCGCCTCCACCGATCCCGGAATGGACATAGGCCAGAAATCGGCCGGTAGTGTACGGGGAGTTCGGTCCAAGGAGCAGTGGAGTACCTCCGTTTTCGATCCGTTGAATTGCAACGCATTGGCTCGCAGCCATGCTGCTGTGGCTGCCATACAACGGTGAAAGACATCCCTTGAAATAGTCTCTGAGCCCTCAAATGAAAAAATCAACTGAGTGTCATCGGCATAGTTGACAACGGATATGCCGAATGACTTTATCAGTGCTATCAAGGGACGGAGATATATATTAAATAGGATCGGACTGATTGCCGATCCTTGAGGGACTCCCTGTTTCACCGGCCTAGTGGCTGATCGAAAAGGTGGTAATGCCACGGCTTGTTGTCGGTTGTCCAAGTAGGACGTAAGCCAGTCTAGGGCCAGGCCACACACTCCCGCGCTCCGAAGACGGCCAAGTAAGACTTCATGGTCTACCGTGTCGAACGCGGCCGACATGTCAAGTAGCACCAAAAATGCAGACTTGCCCCTGTCGACTCGCGTTCGCAGATCGTCCAACACGGTGACCAAGGCTGTCTCGGTGCCGTGCGCTGGCCTAAAGCCATATTGTACAGCATCCAGACAGATTTGTTTCTAGGAAGTTGGATAAGGCTCTTGTGACCCATCTTTCAAGGACTTTAATCGCAAATGGTAATAGCGAGATTGGCCTATAATTGGCCGCACAAAGAGGGTCCAGAGAGGCCTTTTTCAACAAAGGTGTTACAATGGCCAACTTCCAGCTGTCTGGAACTGACGCTGTGGTCAACGACTGACAGCAGATGGAATGCAGCGGAGGGAAAAGCTCATCTTGGAAGGCCTTCCAGATCTTGTGAGGCATAGGATCCAGCGGTGATCCTGACGATACACTGTTTGCCAGGATAACAAATTCCTCTAACGAGGGGACGGGAAAGCTGGACAGCTGAGACATCCCTTCCATGTTGGGAGCCGAATTGGAGTCCATGTTGTCAAACGGGTCCAAAGGAGAGACTGCGGTTATTACAGATTGTTTGGGATTTTTCAATCCAGTCAGGATAGTCCTGATTTTCTCCTCAAAAGCAAGGGCCAGCGAGTCACATAGTGCCTGTGAGGCCGGGATAGTAGACGCCATGCAAGGTGGGTCGGACAAGGTCTTAACCAGTCTGAACAGGGTCTGAGATTTGTTAGATGCCTTCGTCAGAGTATCTTCCAAGAACTTGGCTTTTGCGGCTCTTAACTGGGCCTTGTATTCGTGCAAGGCTGCTTTATAAGCTGCCTTATCCTGCTCCCTATATCCTCTCCTCCAGGCACGCTCCGCCTGTTTACAGCGGAGTTTGGAATGTCCTAGTTCTTCGCTGAACCAGGCGTTTAGGCCTCTGGGCCTGTCTCTTACCTTGCGTAAGGGGGCCAGGTCATCGAGAGATGATACGATATGCTGGCAGAGGGAGGCGTAGCTCTTATCCACACTCTCCTCCATCTGAAAGATTCCCGGTAGGAGTGTGAGTCGAATCGGTTCCCTAAGGAGACGACTCCATTGCCGATTCAGCTTCCTGCTGGTCGATTTATTAGGTCTCCATGGGGCAGGCATAAGGAGGGACAGGACAATCATGGAATGATCGGTCCAACCCTGGGCCTCGACCTTCTCTACCACAACCAAGTTCTTATCTGAAAAAACCAAGTCTAGTATATGTCCCTTATCATGGGTGGGTACCTGAACCAGTTGAGCAAGCTGGATGTTGCTACATGCTTGACACAGTTCTCGGAAGGCCAAATCATGCGGGCCAGAAGGCCAAAGGTTGAAATCACCCAATACTAGAAAATTGGCATGCGAGTTCGAGAGGTCGTAAATCAGATCGATTAAGGATTGAAGGGCTGTCGTAGGCAGAGAGGGCGGACGGTAGCATAAAAGACCTGCTACTAATGTACCTCCTTGAGCCGCGATGGAAAAGCCCATAAGCTCAAACCCTGCTACCTTCGTAGTCACCAGTTCGGTCAAGGATATAGAGTCTCTGAAAATATAACCTATCCCACCACCCCTGCCCGATATACGGGGGGTGTGTCTTATCAGATAGCCTGGCGGGCACGCCCAACCTAATTCCATGTCACAGTCCTTCGTGGCCCACGTTTCAGTCACGAATAGTATATCTAGCTGTGACGATTCAATTAATAAGGCGGTCTCAGCGTGATGTTTTATCAAAGAGCGAGCATTCACCAAGCCGCAAGACAGTGTCTTAAGCGGGGTGAGGATGGGCTCAGGCTCTAAATCCTCAGTGGTAGCAGGGCAGGGGTATGCAGGGGCAGGAGCGCCAGAGGCGCCCGGGACGCGAACGGGCGCAAACGGGCTTACCTCTGGCGCACCTCCGGCGCATCTACGGCGCCTCCGCTGCACGCATCCGCTGCGCGTCTGCTTACACATCTTAATTATAGTATTACGCCGAGCGGACTTCCGGCTGCTCGAGCCTCTAACCCACCCAATATGGCGCCTGAGAATGTCTCAGAGCGTCACTACCTACCCAAGATGGCGGACGAATCACCAGGACCAGGGACCCCTAACTCAGTCTCGCAAACGCGGCTTGTGGGGGCACAATTTAGATGCAGGTAAGCCTAATCTCCAGGTGACAGCAGTAGCAGCGCTTCGATTTAAGCAGCGGCGGAATACAACTGCGCAATTACAATGACGCGAAATTAAAATTATCGAACAGTGCAGGTTTTAAAAACAAGAATCCAAAGTGATGCGCGTGATGTCAGGAAAGGTCTGAAGGACAAGGACTAGGAGCAGCTTTTATAAGCTCTCCAAGTGCGGACTTCCGGCTGCTCGAGCCTCTAACCCACCCAATATGGCGCCTGAGAATGTCTCAGAGCGTCACTACCTACCCAAGATGGCGGACGAATCACCAGGACCAGGGACCCCTAACTCAGTCTCGCAAACGCGGCTTGTGGGGGCACAATTTAGATGCAGGTAAGCCTAATCTCCAGGTGACAGCAGTAGCAGCGCTTCGATTTAAGCAGCGGCGGAATACAACTGCGCAATTACAATGACGCGAAATTAAAATTATCGAACAGTGCAGGTTTTAAAAACAAGAATCCAAAGTGATGCGCGTGATGTCAGGAAAGGTCAACTACGGAACCCATAAAGGATTAGTGTTGAAAATTAGCGTAGTAGATATGTTATTCAGTTATTTGGGCAGTATATTAGTATAGTTGAATATGGAACATGGAATTTGAGAAGTGAACATGTTAGTCTGTTAATTTTGATAAAAATGAAGGCACTCGTGGGCAGGGAAAACCACACATTTAAAACACAACACAGGTGATAAAATATGCAATTACAGGCAGGCTAAAACTACAATTTTTAACTGTAACAGCCACAGGCATAGACAGTAAACACAGAAAGTGAAAATCGTTTTTTAAACAACTTTTTGTCTTGGGAAGAGACAGCACTAGTCTGTCTCCTTACCACTTCCTGCCCCACAGCTGCCTGCTGTTTGGACTGCACATCTACGCAGTAGTGTTTAGTAAATGTGTGTATGGTATGGCTTCTCTACAGATTTCCTTTAAAGGAATGTTTCCAAGAAAAGCCATGGATGCCCCCAACTTTCGTGTTGAGTGGGCTCTTGGGGGAACCGTTAATGTGCGCTTAGCCTTTTGATAGCAAATCTGTATGCACTTAACAATCCACCTGGCTATACCTGCTTTTGAAATGGGGTTGCCTTTGTGTTGTGGTGAAAAGGCAACAAACAGTTGTTTTGTCTTTCTAAAATCTTTTGTCCTATCTATGTAGTACATTAGAGCTCTCTTGACGTCTAGTGTGTGGAGCATTCTCTCTGCCACGGAATCTGGATTCTCGAAGAACACTGGCAGTTCTATAGTTTGATTCACATGGAACTGTGAAACCACTTTAGGCAGAAACTTAGGGTTAGTGCGTAGTACCACCCTGTTGGAGTGAATCTGTATGAATGGCTCCTGGATAGTTAGTGCCTGAAGTTCACTAACTCGTCGTAGCGATGGGATTGCTATTAGGAAAGCCACTTTCCACGTCAAGAATTTTATCTTGCATGAGTGTAGAGGCTCAAAAGGTGGTCCCATCAGTCTGGTAAGGACCACATATAGGTTCCATATAGGTGCTGGTGGGTGTCGGGGAGGAATAACTCGTTTGAGTCCCTCCAGAAAAGCTTTGATGGCAGGCACTCTGAAAAGTGAGAGGTGCTGCCTGTTTTGGAGATAAGCTGCTATTGCGGATAAATGTATACAAATGGAAGCATAGGCCAGATTGCATTTGTATAGATGTAACAGATAACAGATGATGCGAGTAGATGCATCTAGCGGATTAATGTCGTTGTTGGCACAATAAATGACAAACCGCTTCCATTTCGCCGCATAACATGCTCTAGTGGTGGGCTTTCTTGCCTCCCTTATGATATCCATACAGTCAGGAGGCAGGTTGAGGTGGCCAAATTCTAAGACCTCAGGAGCCAGATCGCCAGGTTGAGCTGTTGCGGATCTGGATGCTGAATGTCGCCATGGCTCTGCGTCAAAAGCCTGGGCGTGAGGTGCAGCCTTTGATGCGGTACCACGGAGAGTTCTGGAAACGTGGTGTACCATGGTTGGCGTGCCCACGTCTGAGCAACCAGGATGAGAGTCATCGAGTGTTGCCTCAGTTTGCGTGCCACTAGCGGTATTAGCGGTGCTGTGGGAAAAGCATACGCAAATATGCTTGACCAGTTCATCCATATCGCATTTCCTAGCGACTGTGGGTGTGGGAACCTGGCGGCTAAGCTTTGGCATTTTGCGTTTTCCCGTGTGGCGAACAGGTCTATCTCTGGATGACCCCACTGCTGGAAGTACGGTTGGAGTACTGATGGTTGTATCTCCCACTTGTGCATCTGGTGGCTGTGTCTGCTGAGCAGGTCCGCCATCTGATTGCCCCTGACTGGGAGGTGTTGTGCCATGAGGAAGAAGTTTCTCTGAATGGCCCACTTCCACATGCTCTGAGCCAGATGAGAACTGTGGAGAGTTTGCACCTCCCTGCTTCTGAATGTAGTACATGGCTGTCATGTTGTTCGTCCGGATCAACACTCCCTCGTTGCACAAATGTACCTTGAATGCTTTCATTGCCATGAATATAGCCATCAGTTCCAGAAGATTGATGTGCATCTTCTTCTGCTGTGCTGTCCATAGTCCCTGCACTGTGTAGTGGAGTAAATAAGCTCCCCATCCCTGGAGAGATGCGTCTGTCGTCAGTATAATCTGTGGCACAGGCTCCTGGAACGGCCGGCCCCTGCAAAGGTTTTGTGGGTTCCACCAATGCAGAGAGTTGTATGCGCGACCGGTCACCAACACTAGGTCTTTCAATGGTCCGTGAGCCTGATTCCACTGACATGCCAAGCACTCCTGAAGCGGACGCATGTGTAGTCTCGCGTGCGGGACTATGAAGATGCAGGAGGCCATCATGCCTTTCAACTGCATGAACACTCGTGCTGGAAGCGAGTGTTGTGGTTTGAATTTCCGTATTAGCAATTGCATGCTGTTGATCCTCACTGAATTTGGCTGTGCTTTGGCTGCCAGAGTGTCTATTGTCGCGCCCAAGTACTGCCGTACGTGGGCGGGCTGAAGGTGGGACTTTGGATAATTCAGTGAAAACCCCAAATCGTGAAGAAGGTGAATGGTGTGGGACATGTGGGTGGCACATTGCTGGGCCGACTTTGCTTGGATAAGCCAGTCGTCCAGATAAGGGTAGACGTGAACGTTCTGTCTCCGTAGGTGTGCAGCCACTGTTGCCAGACACTTGGTAAACACCCTGGGTGCTGTCGTCACTCCGAAAGGGAGGACCTTGAACTGATAATGCTGATCCTGAATGGTAAATCTGAGATCTTTTCTGTGTGACTGGTGTAGAGGTATATGGAAATATGCATCCTTCAGATCTAGTGTTGCGAGAAAATCTCCCTTCCAGAGTAACGGTAGAACTTGCTGTAATGTGATCATGTGAAAGTGTTCTGATAGGATGCACTAGTTTAGGGGCCTGAGGTCCAGTATGGGTCTGAGGGACCCGTCCTTTTTGGGATCAAGAAGTACAGCGAGTACACCCCTGTACCTCTTTGTTCCACAGGCACGAGCTCTATGGCTCCTTTTTGCAGCATGCTGACTACCTCCTGCTGCAATAACTGTAAATGCTCTGCGGACATAGGACGGTGTCTTGGGGGTATGTTGGGTGGAGTGGATGTTAACTCAAGACAATAACCGTACTGGAGAAGCTGCCTCACCCACCTGTCTGTAGTGATGGATTTCCAGACCGGCAGGAACTGTTGTAGTCTCCCCCCGACCGGTGTGATGTGGTCGAGGGGCAGTGACAAGACGTCACTGTTTGTTAGTGGCGGAGGATCGGGAGTTGTTGTTTCCACAACCTCTGCCCTTGGTGCGGTTTCCACGATAGCCACCCCCATTGTTCTTGTTGTAGGTGGTCTGCGTGCCTCCTTTACTGTATTGTGTCTGCTGGGACACCTGGCCTCTGGAAGCTCCTCTATTGTTGCAGCGACGAAAAGAACCACCCCTGAACTGCTGAGACTGTAGAGCCCCCATAGACTTTGCAGTCTGTGTCCTTTTTAATCGTTTCTAATGTGGTGTCCACTTCTGGGCCAAATAAGTAATCAGGGTTAACCGGCTGATTGAGTATGGTGGTTTGTATCTAGGGCTTGAAGCCGGATATTCTCAGCCAGGCGTGTCTTCGCAACATAACACTTGTATTAATCGCCCTGGCTGCAGTGTCTGCTGCGTCCAGCGCACACTTAATAGATGAGTTTGATATAAGTTTTCCATCTTGTATTAGCATCTCTGCTGCCTCCTTATACTCATCTGGCAAGTGTTGTAACAGGGTCTCGAGTGTATCATAATGAGCCCTGTCATATCTGGCTAAGAGTGCCTGTGTGTTGGAGATTCGCCAGACATTGGCCGCTTGAGCTGCCACCCTTTTTCCTGATGCTTCTAGCACTTTAGATTCCTTGTCAGGGGGAGGAGCATCACCCGTTGATTGAGAGTTCGCTCTTTTACGAGCATTGGAAACAACCAGAGAGTCCAACGGCAACTGTCCCTTGATATACGAGGGTCCACAGGTGCTGGTTTGTATTTTTTTTCAATTCTGGGGTTTACTACCCTTGCCCTTGTGGTCTCATTAAAGATGTCTCCAGCATGTTTCAGGACACCTTTGAGCATGGGTAGAGTCTTGACAGTTCTTTCTGAGGTGGAGAAGGTGTCAAACAAAAAGTCCTCTTCAATAGGCTCAGCATGGAGCTGGACATCATGATTTTTTGCTGCCCTCTCAATAAGTGCATTAAACGCAGCTGTGTCTTCTGTCGGCGAGGTTTTAATAACATAGACATGACTGTCCGGGGCAGTTTGTGGATCCCCTGGGTCAACAGCGTCTGTCCAGGGTTCAGTGTGATCTTCTGGATCAGTGTCTACAGGATAACTGTAATCCACATTGTCACCATCCCCTATATCCACATCTGAATGTGTGGGTGAAATAGGAGCAGGGTCTTGTCCATATGGTTGTAGAGGTTCAAAAAGAAGAGGTGACGTAGCAGAATCCCTCCTTTTCTTCAATGGAATTTTATATGACTCCATAGGATGTTCTGGGGCGATCTTTCGCTTGAAAATGGAATGTCTACCAGTCTCGGCGTCGATAAATTGCCTCGAATGATCTTCTTGCGGAGTTTGTCGATGCTTGGTGGCCCCTTCCGTAGTTGTAGGCTTTGGCCCCATGGACACCTTTTTGGCCGCTTCGACGCCCGTCTTAGGGGCGAACGCCTTAGGTACCACTGTCGGCGGGAGTGTGAACTTAATCGGTGCCGACGACTTAGGAGGTTTACTGACTGGCTTCGAGGGTGGAGTGGCCTTCGGTCCGACAGCAACAGCCTTCTCTTTAATGCGTTGCAGCGAGTCCGACACCTGCTTCGAAAAAGAGGCGGCTGGCTGTGTTGACTCGACGGGGTCTTTAGAGCCACTGCCAGTCGTGGACTCGAGGTCTTTACTGCCCTTAGCCTTGTCGAGTCGACGTTTAGGATCGAGAACTTACTGTGTTTCGAGTCCCTTGTTTTTGTCTACGGCCTTCGGCGCCGACTTCTTAGGGTCGAGGTCCTTGACCATTTTCTTCGGGGCCCCGGCCTTCGGCTCGACACCCTTTAGCGACCTCCCCGGGTCGATAACACTTCTGTTTCGTCTGTGCCGATGGTTCAGAAGCCTTCGATCCGACCAAAGTAATGCGTACTTTCGGTTTCAATTTTGCTTCCGGTGCTTTCGGTTTTGTAGACACCGATGCTTTTGGTTTCGATTTCGATCAGTCAACCGATGGCTCGTTGGAAATGTCCGTAGCCTGGCCTTGAGGCAAGGCTGTAGAACTATGCGTTCGATCTTGGGTAAGGCCATGTGGCGATCCCTCGACCTGAGCCTTATAGAGTGTTGTAGTCTCGGCCTCCGTACCTACGGTTGGGCCTAGCTCCTCGCTCGAGCTATCTTCTATGGCCCCAAGGACCTCATCGTCGTCTCCATCCTCGTAGACGTCTTCAATATCGACCATCTGCGTCGATCTCCGATGCAGGATCAGACAGGTTCTCTTGAACTTCCTGCTCGACTCCCTCATCTTCCTCGGCATCGAAGATGTTCACCGGGTCAGGTGCCGTCTGCTGGGCCTCCTTTCACGCTGTGTGTCGAAGGCGAATCGTTTTCTTGGAGCGGAACCGAGAACATGCCATACAGCTGGCTTAATCGTGATCCGGAGACAGGCACTTGTTGCACACCGGGTGGACATCGATGTGAGGATACGTGGCGATGCAAACGGGACATCTCTTGAACGTGCTCCGTTCCATAATGGGTCGTCGATAAGGCTTCTGGAGTCGACCGGGCCTTTTAGTGCTGAAAAGCCACGCGGCTCTTCTTGACGTCCGGCTCGAGAATAGAGCTGGAACAAGTACTGGGCACCGATCGCAAAGACAATACCGACGATAACTAAAGGCCTTTTGGCCAAATATAAAGTTTTTTATCGATTCCGAACTTGAGTTAACAAATATACATCCAAACCCAATGGCGGAAAAAACAATCTAGGATGGAGAGGATGCCCATGCGCACTGTAGTCCAGGGGAGGAGCCACCTATCTCGTGATACTTCGAAGACTCTTCCAGGACAACAATGTGCAATCATCCGACCCAACACTAGGTGGCGATCTATGCACAGATATGAATTCAGCAGCCCACATGCCTCGAACAATATAACGCACACTCAATTCTGTTTCAGCTATAACAATTTCTGACTGAACCGGGATGAATGGGCAACCCTTGTCAGTGGTGTTTCTGTGGATATGGTGCGGTTTATAGGACAGCAGTCCAGCGTACTTCAGCTCTACAAACCTATCCCAAAAAATACAGACATTTCACAAATTAATGAAAGCACGGGAAAGTCATTCTTTCATGGTTTTCATGTCTTGTGCATTGTTATTTAACTCCTGCAAGCAAGAAAGGTTTACCAAAGCCTCTTAAAAAAAAGGGGGGAGGGGGGTTAAAAATCAAGCAACTAGTTGATTTTTTAAACATGTTTGAAGAGAGCTATTAGAACTTCAAGGAACATGAGGCAATTGGAGAAACAAAAGCATTGGGTTCCACAAAATAATTGTTTTTCATAAGTCTGATCCTCCTTTCTTTGGAAATGAGGAAAAAAAATGTGGTTCCAAGGACAAATAGAAAATAATTCTCAAGTTTCAGGACTTCTTGCTAAAAAAACAGAAGTGAATTAATAAATTGGAGGGAATATTTCTGCAAATGACAAACCAGGAAAGTTGAGGGAGTTGGTGCTCCCATACCTTTCTCTAGTTTACCCTCATGTCTGAAGGTAAGGGCAGAACAAAGAATATCAACAATAAGTATCCAGATTTTAGAACTAAGCCACTTAGTCTAGGAAATTATATTTTCCAATCCGGAAAAGCATCCATGCTCGAGAGCTTTTAAATCATTGTAAAATGTGAAGTGTAGTTGCCTGCTGCTTGACTCTGTAAAAGGGGGTTGGACAAGAAAAGGTGGTGGAGACACTAATATTTATTGCCTGCCCACCAGTCTTCCTTGCTGAAAGCAGCAACCCTCATTATCCACACCATTGGAAGTGGTTAGCCAAGACTAACACCTGTAGGTGTAGTGTGGGCCCGGAATCAATGGAATAGCTAATGCAAAAATAGAAGTGAATTGTAACGAAAAAATGTTCTTGGCATGTAGGGCTGCTGACATTCATATCTGTGCATAGATCGCCGCCTAGTGTTGGGTCCGGATGATTGCACTTTGTTGTCCTGGAAGAGTCTTCGAAGTATCACGAGATAGGTGGCTCCTCCCCTGGACTACAGTGCGCATGGGCATCGACTCCATCCTCAGATTGTTTTTAGCCATTGTGGCCAAGATGGAGTGAAACTAAGTGAATGATGACCATGCTAGAAGTATGTGTGAATTCTGCAGCTGCTACAGGCGCCGGGGAGGAGGGCGGGCGATATGAATGTCAGCAGCCCTACATGCCAAGAACAGATGCATACTGGTAAGTAGCATATTCGGTTCGAGGCATGTGGGCTGCTGAATTCATATCTGTGCATAGAATGCATAGCAGTCCCTCCATTAATGGCGGCCGCCCGTGCCAGCTGCAGCAGTGTGGAAAAGTGTTTTTTGAACAGCCTGCCCTACAGCTGCCTGCTGTTTGGAGTGCACATCAACACAATAATGCTTGGTAAATGTGTGTGGTAGACCATGTGGCTGCTCTACATATGTCTTCCAAAGGAATATTTCCAAGGAATGCCAAGGAGGCCCCCAACTTTCTGGTGGAATGGGCCCTTTGTTGGAATGGTGAGAGTACGCTTGGCTTTCAGATAGCAGATCTGGATACATTTAACGATCCACCTAGCAATACCAGCCTTGGAAATGGGGTTACCTTTGTGGTGTGGTGCAAAGGCAACAAAGAGTTGTTTAGTTTTCCTAAAATCCTTGGTCCTATCGATGTAATACATCAGGGCCCTTTTGACGTCAAGGGTGTGGAGCATTCTCTCCGCCAATGACTCAGGATTTTGGAAGAAAACAGGCAATTCAATAGTCTGGTTAATATGGAATTGAGACACAACTTTTGGAAGGAATTTAGGGTTAGTGCGAAGCACCACCCTGTTAGAATGAATTTGAATAAATGGCTCTTGGATGGTTAGTGCTTGTAGTTCACTAACTCGCCGCAGCGATGTAATCGCTATGAGGAAAGCCACTTTCCACGTCAAGAATTGAATCTCGCAGGAATGCAGTGGTTCAAAGGGAGGACCCATCAGCCGGGTTAGGACCACATTGAGGTTCCACTCCGGAGCTGGTGGAGTCCGCGGAGGAATGACTCGTTTGAGTCCCTCTAGAAAGGCCTTAATGGCAGGCACACTGAAAAGTGAGAGGTGCTGCCTGTTCTGGAGATAAGTGGCCATTGCAGACAGATGTATGCAAATGGAAGCATAGGCCAGATTACATTTGTACAGATGGAAAAGGTAACAAATGATATTTTGAATGGATGCATCTAGCGGGTTAATGTTGTGGTCTGCACAATAAATGACAAACCGCTTCCATTTTGCCGCATAGCATGCTGTGGTGGTGGGCTTTTTTGCCTCCCGAATGATGTCCATACAGTCAGGAGGCAAGTGCAGGTAGCCAAACTCTAAGACTTCAGGAGCCAGATAGCCAGGTTGAGCTGTTGCGGATCTGGATGCTGAATGTCGACATGGCTCTGCGTCAGAAGGCTGGGTGTGAGGCGTAGCCTCTGATGCGGTACCACGGACAGTTCTAGAAACGTGGTGTACCATGGTTGGTGAGCCCACGTTGGAGCAACCAGGATGAGAGTCATCGAGTGCTGCCTGAACTTGCGTGCCACCAGCGGTATCAGAGGTGCTGGGGGAAAAGCGTACGCAAATTTGCCTGACCAGTTCATCCATATCGCATTGCCCTGCGACTGTGGGTGTGAGAACCTGGCGGCGAAGCTTTGGCATTTTGCGTTCTCCCTTGTGGCGAACAGGTCTATCTCTGGATGACCCCACCTTAGGAAGTACGGTTGGAGTACTGATGGATGTATCTCCCACTCGTGCATTTGGTGGCTGTGCCTGCTGAGCAGGTTTGCTATCTGATTGTCCTTGCCCGGGAGGTGTTCTGCCATGAGGAAGATGTTCCTCTGAATGGCCCACTTCCACATGCTCTGAGCCAGATGAGACAGCTGCGGAGAGTGTGTTCCTCCCTGCTTTTGAATGTAGTACATGGCCGTCATGTTGTCCGTCCGGATCAACACGACCTTGTTGCACAGATGTACTTTGAAGGCTTTGAGTACCATGAAAATCCCCATCAGTTCGAGGACATTGATGTGCATCTTCCGTTGCTGTTGCGTCCATAGTCCCTGCACAGTGTAATGGAGTACATGAGCTCCCCATCCCTGGAGAGAGGCGTCCGTGGTCAGGATGATCTGTGGCACAGGCTCTTGGAATGGTTGTCCCTTGCAAAGGTTTCGTGGATTCCACCAATGCAGAGAGTTGTATGCCCGACCGCTCACCAACACTAGGTCTTTCAACTGCCCGTGAGCCTGAGTCCACTGACGTGCTAAGCACTCCTGAAGCGGGCGCATAGGTAGTCTCGCGTGCGGGACTATGGAGATGCAGGAGGCCATCATGCCTATCAACTGCATGAACACTCTTGCTGGAAGTGAGTGTTGAGGTCTGAATTTTTGTATCAGCGATTGAATGCTGCTGACTCTCACTGAATTTGGCTGTGCTGTGGCCGCCAGAGTATTTATCGTCGCACCCAGATACTGCCGTATGTGGGCGGGCTGGAGGTGGGATTTTGGGTAATTCAGTGAGAATCCTAGATCGTGCAGGAGGTGAATGGTATGGGACATGTGGGCGGCACACTGCTGGGCTGACTATGCCTGGATGAGCCAGTCGGCCAGATAAGGGTAGACGTGGATGTTCCGTCTCCTGAGGTGCGCCGCCACTGTCGCCAGGCACTTTGTGAACACCCTGGGTGCCGTGGTGACACCGAAAGGCAAAACCTTGAACTGGTAGTGCTGGTTTTGTATGGTGAACCGGAGGTACTTCCTGTGGGAAGTGTGCAGTGGAATGTGAAAGTACGCATCCTTTAGGTCTAAAGTCGCGAGAAAATCCCCCTGACTGAGCAACGGGAGCACTTGCTGCAGAGTCAGCATATGGAAGTGCTCCGACAGGATGTACTGGTTGAGTGGCCTGAGGTCCAGAATGGGCCTGAGGGACCCGTCTTTCTTTGGGATTAAAAAGTACAGGGAGTAAACCCCTGTGCCTCTTTCTCGCAGAGGCACGAGCTCTATTGCTCTTTTTTGTAGCAGAACGGTAACTTCCTGCTGCAATAAGTGCAAATGCTCGGCCGACATAGGACGGTTCCTTGGAGACTTGTTGGGTGGAGAGGACGTTAACTCCAGACAATAACCGTATTGAATAAATTTCCTGACCCACCTGTCTGTGGTGATGGACTTCCAGACCGGCAGGAACTGCTGGAGTCTCCCCCCGACCGGTGTTGTGTGGTCGGGGGGCAGTGACAAGGCGTCACTGTTTGCTGGTGGCAGAGGATCTGGAGCCGTTGTTTCCACGACCTCTGCCCTTTGCGCTGTTACCACGACATCCACCTCGACTCTTGTTGGTATATGTGGACTGAGTGTTGCCCTTGTAGTACTGCGTGGACTGGGAGAGCTGGCCTCTGGAAACGCCTCTAGTGCTTGAGCGACGAAAAGACCCACTCCGAAACTGCAAGGCACCCATGGATTTTGCAGTCTCCGTGTCCCTTTTCATTTTTTCTAGGGTGGTGTCAACCTCCGGCCAAACAGGTGATCTGGATTGACTGTTTGGTTAAGGATGGTTGTTTGGATTTCTGGCTTAAATCCAGATATTCTCAGCCAGGCATGTCGCCGTAGCATAATGCTAGTGTTTATAGCCCTGGCAGCGGTATCAGCCGCGTCCAGAGCGCACTTAATTGAAGCGTTCGAGATCAGCTTCCCTTCCTGAATCAGCATCTCTGCCGCCTCCTTGTATTCATCAGGCAGGTGCTGCAACAGGGTCTCCAGCGTGTCATAGTGTGCCCTGTCATATCTCGCCAGAAGCGCTTGTGTGTTAGAGATTCGCCAGATGTTGGCTGCCTGTGCTGCTACCCTCTTCCCTGAAGCCTCAAAGACCTTAGATTCTTTGTCTGGGGGAGGAGCATCACCCGTGGTCTGAGAATTAGCCCTCTTCCGGGCATTCGAGACGACAAGGGAGTCCAGAGGCCACTGTCCTTTGATGTAGGTAGGATCAGTAGGCGCTGACTTATATTTTTTCTCAATCCTAGGGTTTATCACCCTTGCCCTGGTAGGTTCTTTAAAGATCTCTCTAGCAGGTTTCAAGACACCTTTCAGCATAGGCAGAGTCTTAACAGTTTTTTCAGAGACTGAGAAGGTATCAAAGAGGAAGTCGACATCCACAGGGTCAGCATGGAGCTGGACGTTGTGATTCTTAGCTGCCCGCTCAATGAGGGCATTGAAAGCTGCAGAGTCCTTCGTAGGGGACGTTTTGGCAGAAAATAGTTGAGGGTCTTGTCCTGATTGAGGATCACCTGGGTCACCACCAGCAGCCCAGGGTTCGTTGGTATCCTCAGGGTCTGTATAGACAGGATAACTGTACTCATCCTCATCATCCCCCTCTCCAGCATCCACATCAGAATAAGTGGGTGAAACATTATGAAGCTGTGGAGAAAGTGGTTCCACCAAGACCGGAGTGGAAGCAGAGTCCTTTTTCTTCAGAGGAATCTTTTAGGACTCCATTGGACGTTCCGGGGCAATGTTTCGCTTGTGGAGGGAAAGTCTGCCCGTTTCGGCATCGATGAAGTGTTCCTGATGCTCGTCCACTGAAGGTCGTCGAGGATGTGGGCCGGGGACCACTGCTGACTACTTCGGCGCCGAGGAGACCTTCTCGGGCACGCTGGCGACTGCCTTAGGAGCGAAAGCCTTCGGCGCCGTCTTCGTCGGCAACGTGAAAAGGATGGGCGTGGACGCCTTAGGTGGTTTCTCCACCGGTTTCGTGGGCAGAGGATCCTTCGGACCGACCGACGCGGTTCCGTCCCTGATGCGCTGCAGGGACACCGTCACCTTCTTGGTGAACGCGGCGGATGGGCGCGCCGGTTCAACGGACTCCCTCGAGGCTTCACCCGGAGTCGACTCTCGGGGTGTGCTGCCCTTGGCCTTGTCCTGCTGACGCGGAGGAGCGAGAGCTTTCGTGTCATCCAGCCTCTCTTTCGGGTCACCGAGAGCTTACTTCGGGTCGCCGATAGTCTTCTTCGGGTCGCCGAGGCCCTTGCCGGTGTCGATTGTCTTCGGCGCCGACGCGCTCGGATCGACCACCTCACTTTAGTCTTTGGTGCGGCAGACTTAGTCTCGACGCCCTTAACTTGAGCCTTCGGCTCGACAGTAATCTTCGGCTTCTTCGGCGCCGAGGGCTCCGAGGCCTTGGAGCCGACCAAAGCGATGCGCACTTTCGGTTTCGAGGCTGGCACCTGCGCAGTGTCTGGAGTCGAGACCGTAGGTTTCACTTTTGGTTTCGTTTTGCCAGGGTGTGGCTCAGCAGCAATGTCCGAGGCCGTGCCGTAGAACCCATAGTAAGATCTTGGGTAAGGCCCGAAGGCGATCCCTCGACCTGAGCCTTATGAACTGGCACGGCCCCAGAGTCAGTTTGAGGAAGCTCTTCGTCCGAGCTATCCTCCATGGCCCCGAGGGCCCCGTCGTCATCTCCTACCTCGTCGACGACTTCTTCGGCCTCGAACATCTCTGCATCCGCGTCGTAGTCTACGTCAGACGCGGGGTTGGACTCAGTAACGTCCTGGATAGAGTCGTCCTCGACATCCCCGGCATCGAAGATGTCCACAGGCGCCGGTGCAGCATGCTGGGCCTCCTGGCGCGTAGCTCGTCGAAGTTTAAGCGTCTTCTTGGGCCTGAAGCGTGAACAAGCCATACACTTGGCTTCATCATGGTCCGGCGACAGACACTTGTTGCACACCGGGTGGACGTCGATGTGGGGATACTTCGAGTTGCAGACGGGACATCTCTTGAATGGACTTCGGTCCATGATGGACGGTCGATATGTCTGGAGCGTCGACTGGGCCTTCCGCGCCGAGAGCACGCGGGTGTAGAGAATCCGGCTTGGAACCGAGCCGGAAGAACTAAGACCGAACGCAAGACTATATTGACGTATTAGGCTAAAGACCTTTTGGTCTTAAGAAAGTTTTGTATTGATTCCGACAAGAGGGAATACAAAGACATCCGAACCCAATGGCGGAAAAAAACAATCTGAGGATGGAGTCGATGCCCATGCACACTGTAGTCCAGGGGAGGAGCCACCTATCTCTTGATACTTCAAAGACTCTTCCAGGACAACAATGTGCAATCATCCGGACCCAACACTAGGCGGCGATATATGCACAGATATGAATTCAGCAGCCCACATGCCTCGAACAT
>NW_028255280.1:0-17516 GCF_964263255.1 Lissotriton vulgaris
ACTCTCTAAGGCAGGGATACTCAAAGTAGGGCCCACGGGCCAGTAGCGGCCCGGCAAGCCTTCAGTGACGGCCTGCGGAGCTTGAGACACATCGCACCTGTGTGTTTTTTTTTTAACTTCAGCAAACACCTCGGGGAATACAGTGCGTAATCAGAGAGACTTCTCTGTGAGGGCCGGGCGATTCCAGCCACAGTCAAGAGTGGGGCTGCAGGGGCTCTAAGAGGTGAACAAAGCCTCATTAACAAACAAATGGTCGTTCAAAGACCTGTGAAGTACTGGGGTGCCTGGGAGGCTGTGTCAGCCAGACTGACACACAGGGGAGAGGGGGGAGGGGGGAGGGGAGGACAGCAGGAACTGAGAGCTGGGTGAGGTGGGAGGGCAGAGCAGGGAGTGAGATCCTGGGTGAGGGAGGTGGGAGGGCAGCAGGGAGTGAGAGCCCTGTGAGGTGAGAGGGCAGGGAGTGAGAGCCCTGTGAGGTGGAAGGGCAGAGCAGGGAGTGAGAGCCGGGTGAGGTGGGAGGGCAGAAGGGAGTGAGAGCCCGGTGAGGGGGAGGAGAGAGCAGGGAGTGAGAGCCCAGTGAGGTTAGAGGGCAGAGCAGGGAGTGAGAGCCCGGTGAGGTGGGAGGGCAGAGCAGGGAGTGAGAGCCTGGTGAGGTGGGAGGGCAGCAGGGAGTGAGAGCCCGCTGAGGTGGGAGGGCAGAGCAGGGAGTGAGAACCCGGTGAGGTGGGAGGGCAGAGCAGGGAGTGGGAGCCCGGTGAGTTGAGACAGATAGAAATAGAGACAGATGAAGACATATAGAGACAGATAGAGGCAGAGACAGATAGAGACAGGGACAGACGGAGCTAGATAGGGTCAGAGACAGGGACAGATGGAGCTAGATAGGGTCAGAGACAGGGACAGACAGAGACAGATGGAGGCAGAGACATATAGAGGTAGAGACAGACAGCGATAGAGACAGAGACAGACAGAGAGAGATACAGACATAGAGACAGACAGAGAGAAAGACAGACAGAGAGAGAGACAGAGGGAGAGAGGGAGACAGACATAGGGAGGGATGGAGACAGACAGAGAGACAGACAGAGGGAGACAGGCCGAGGGAGAGAGGGAGACAGACAGAGGGAGAGAGGGGGACAGACAGAGGGAGACAGACAGAGGGAGGGAGACAGACAGAGGGAGGTAGACAGACGGAGGGAGGGAGACAGACACAGGGAGACAGACAGACAGAGGGAGGGATGGAGACAGACAGAGGGAGACAGACAGAGGGAGGGAGACAGACAGAGGGAGGGAGACAGACAGGGAGACAGAGTGAGGTAATTGGAATTTTTATGGTCAATTGTGTCCCCTAACGTAGACCCCAACGGCTCCATGTATGCACTTCAAGTACATGTAATTTCCCTCCACAACCGAATCTGAAGACGCAAATACATTTGCGTCCAACGTTAATCTGTCCTCTATCAGATCCACCATGAATGGGTCGATAATTCTGTTCCTAAGTATGCCGTGCCACCGTCTTTACATGGCGCACTTTCACGTTTTCCTGGCTCTGTTGAGTTAGGCCCTGATTTCTGCCATCGAGCCCTTTCTGCCTTCTGCCTCAGAAAGCTACAGTCTGGATCTGCATCCATGACCCTTACCTTACTCCCTGCGCGGCGAGCGGTGCCCGGCTCGGCCTGCTTGCCTGCCAAGACAACTTAGCCTTCAAGTTATCTGCTCCGCTCCTCGAAAATACATTCCTGTCTAGTGATTTAGGTAAACATTTCCCCAGCTGCAGAGCAAAGGGCCCGGCCTTTCTGTCTCCATGCACGAAATTCATTGCTCCCGTTACCATGGTAGGCCCATGGCCCCTCGCATTACACGTAGACACATAGACGCATATGCACGTAATAGCAGTCAGTATAGAACAGCCTCTACCCGACAGACCTTTCCTTCTAGATAAAACAGTTCTCCAAACACAAGATATCAGATATGATTTGGGTTTAGGTTGTTCTGACACGCCAGACTTCTGTCTCCCCTTATAGTGCTAAAGGTCAAGTCCCCTTCACCCTCCAGTTCCACGTCATGCACACGTCATGTTGCCTGCGCGCGCATCAAGCCATATATTTCTGCTGACACTGCAGGATTCCTCTATGAATCCACCCACTTATGACACTTTCATGTGACGTTTCTAGCACACACCTCCGTGTACGCCCTCGTGCACGCCTTCTGTTACGCACATGTGTTCTTATCTCGTTTCTTTCAGCTGGTACGCCTTCTGTATCCTTCACCATTGTATGCATTTACTATATATATTGTGCACTGTTAATAAAGCATTGTCTATCCCTTCCTGAACCTTCGAGGCAAAGGAACACAATACCATGGTTCGAACCATTCCAATACATGGAATAAAACCCTTATAAACTCAGACCCCACGGACTCTGCCTCTCATTTGATTGAGCTATTTTATTGAACTTATACCGCATAGAAATTCAGTATACGGTAAATCTTTATTTACCACATAATTTGGCGCCCGAACAGGGACACTCCCCCACCTTACGCGCCGGCGATGCGTCGCAGGCCTTGCCCCCTACCACAGCCGTGACGGACAACTACGCGTACCCGCAGGATTTCCTGTATCTCCCTCAGGCCTACGGAGGTGACGGAGACTGCGATCGACATCCAGACGAGGCGGTGAGGAGTGCGGAGGATCCCGACCAGAGCCCAGCCGAGAGAGCAAGGTCCGAGGTGTCTAGAGGCCCACCAGTTCCGAAGTACCTACGTGACGTGTCGAGACCAGTCCGGTCCAGTCCAGTCGAGTTTCCGAGGCCTTCCGTTCTGTGCTTCCCGGTGAGTACCGTTGCTGGGGACGCATCTAGACGGGTGCATTAATTTGTGTCCGGTCAAGACGGGTTTGGGTACACAGACCCGGTCTGCACTGTTTTAGCAGTGTATCTGTACTGTTTAGCAGTGCATCAAGTATCTAGGTATCAAGTTATTGTTGTTCGTTTTATAATGTTTTAACATGTTTTAAATGTCGTGGTATGAGTGATTGTTCGCATTTTTCTTACTGTGTTTATGGTGTATAGTGTCTAGATCGAGGTAGCGATGCCTTTATTCTCTAAATTGCGACAGATAGGAACAAGGAAAGGGATACTTGAGGAAGCTATTCCCATCCCACCCAGGGACACTCCCGGATACTTTATGTATCACAAGCACGGCTTAGATGCCATATTATTTCTCGACTTGTGGGTGGAATACACTAAAGACTTAGCAGAGAATCAGAGATGGCCCGTTACAGGGACATGGGATGCCGAGTGCATCATGAGAGTAGAAGAAGCGTTGTGGAAAAAGAAAGCCAGACAGTCACAGAAAGATGCCATTGAATTATGGTGTAAAGAATCACATAGACGGACAGAGAAAGCACTCAGAAAAGCAGAGAAAAGTAGAGAGGATTCTGATAAAGCCAAAGAAAAAGAATTACTAGAAGAAGGAGAACGAGTTAGAATGGAACAACACGACAGACAGAGTAATGCCATTAGGACAGGACTGTTTCCAGTCTTGGCCGAGGGCCTGCCCAAGGCGACCCCGGAAACACCGAAAAATCTGCCCCCTCCATTGGTTCCGACTAAATTACGTCACAAAACCGCAGCAGACATTTTTCTTTCATCCTATTTAGACGATGTAGCTCCTGCATATACCAATGTACCCGCCCATGTACTACCTGCTGACGTTAACCGACCCCATGATCATCAGCCCCCGGGTCCGCAACAGCAGACCCCTCCCGCACCACTTCCTGCACCCTTACCCGTTGTTCCCCCTGGTATTCAACAACTACATCCACTTAATCCTTTTGGGACTGGCACGGTCCAGGTTCCAACTACGTTACAGCAGATACCGACCCTACAGCCAGGTTATGCTCAGGCCTCCGCCTCAGGAGGTGCTACAGGAGGTCACCGCACCCCGCCCCAGTTACATCGAGTGACAATGAGAGAATTCGCAATGTCGCGAACGCCTAGGGGTGCCCCAGCCGAAAAGCTCAGAGAACAGCTTACAGATTGCAGATATGACACAGTGCCTGGTAAAACAGGACCCATGTTATTAGCTTCCCTACGTTTAAGACGTGTCACGGATTATTTGCAATTGCTACCAGAAATGCCAGATCATCTAGACAATCTGTATCATTTTATTAGAACAGGAGAAAGACCGGAGTGTGTTGGTGAAGCCATGTCACGTCAGAAAGTTGAGAACAAAGGTTTAATTATGCGATTTCTGGTCAATTGTTTAATAAGAGAACAAGATCAGACAGGCTTTCCACAAGATGAGATGGATAGATTGAACAGATGGAGTCAGAATATTGCTGATGGTAAACATGATAAAGAGAAATGTGTACATGCTATGGTTAGAAAGATCCGTAAAGAAATAATAGCAATACATGCCCGTCGAGAGTCTGAAGAACCACTCGAATCAGACGATCAGGACTCCTCGCGGGAGGATGAACCAGAGAAGACAGCAGAAACATCGCAACTAGCAAGTAGAGACATGGTGGCATATGTAGGTAGAGAGAGACTCCCTAGACCGTATCCTCTTGATAGGCCCTTCGATAGACCCATTTGTTTAGAAAACAAGAAACGTTACCTCTGCCCGATACCAGAGCGATGTACCCTCGAACATGTATTCCAAATTACTGACAAAGTACTGAAAGAGAGAGTAGGTTATCACGAACTCAATACCCTACGTGATCAGGAACTAGCCCGGTCCGCAGTACAGTGGGCCGGGGATGACAGTATATATAAAGATGATTCAGTAGTGCAAACATTTTTAAGTCTTACTCCAGAAGAACAGCGACTAGCTGGTATATACATGACCCAACACTAAGCGTGGGCGGAAAATCCGTTCCGCTCGCGGATTTTGCGGATTTTCGGGAAATCCGCAATCCGCGAGATTTGCGGATTTCCCGCAAAATCCGCAAATTCGCACGCAGCGGATTTTTTTGGCGGCGCGCGGCGTTGGTGATACAATTTTTGCGGCGCGCGGCGTTTATCATCGTTTGCCGAGTTGTTTTTTTCGATAGTTTGCGAGTGCTGCGCCATTTTGGATCTTGCTGTGTGATCCCGCGGGAATTGGCGAGCGCGATTACGTCATCGCGGCTTGCCAGCGAGAGTTTGTCAACGCGAGTACGGCGAGATCACGTCTCGCGGTACTTCGCAAATTGCGAGATTTGAGATGCGGCGCGCGAAAATATAAATTTGCAATTCTGCACAAGAAATCCACCAGCAAGCAGCATAAACCTTCTAGAAATGATGATTTTTATGTGAATAACTCCTTAGTTTGACATTTGCCTGCACTTTTTTAGCGAGGAGTCCATTTTGGGGAGGGGGGCAGGGGGGTGGGAGGAAGGAAGTGCCCCATAGTCTTCAACTTCCTGTTCCTGTTCAGCAGGCTCCTCCCAGTGCTTTGTCCATCTCCTGGTCACTTTTCATTCGGATGTGGACCTGGAAGGATTACCTTTTGTGGATGCTGCTGGATCTTTGGATTTGAGGCCTTTTTGACTTTCTTTGGATCACTGTTGGATTAGAAATTTTACAAGTAAGTTTGTTTGGGGCATTACAGTTGCTGCAACTAAAATTTTGGGATTTTCGATTTTTGGGCTGTTTTGGGGCCTTTTCCCAGGGGTACTCAGTGGTGGGTGGACTGATTCTTTCTGTGGGTTGTCTTGAATTTAAACATCATGGAGGCCATAGATGAATTGGGATTGTGCTGATTTTTCTGTGTTTTTCGATTTTTTTTTTTTGTAAAATTTTGTGTTTTTCGATTTTTGACCTGTTGTTGGGGCCTTGACCAGGGGTAGTGAGTGGTGCATGGGGCCTAGTCTTTCTGTGGGCTGTCTTGAATTTAAACATCATGGATGGAATGGGATTGTGCTGATTTTGCAGTGTTTTTCGATTTTTGGGGGTGTTCATGGGGAGGGACATGCCATGTGGCTGGTGGCCATTTTGAGTGCAGCTACAGGCACTTGCCATGTGCTGGCAGGCAAGTGGCCATTTTGAATGCAGGCTTTGTTGTTAGGCCTCCAACCATTTTCCCTACTTTTCAACCTTTATTTATGCCAGGGGTAGTGAGTCTTGCATGGGCCTAGTATTTCTGTGGGTTGTCTTGAATTTAAACATCATGGAGGCCATAGATGAATTGGGATTGTGCTGATTTTTCTGTGTTTTTCGATTTTTTTTTTTTGTAAAATTTTGTGTTTTTCGATTTTTGACCTGTTGTTGGGGCCTTGACCAGGGGTAGTGAGTGGTGCATGGGGCCTAGTCTTTCTGTGGGCTGTCTTGAATTTAAACATCATGGATGGAATGGGATTGTGCTGATTTTGCAGTGTTTTTCGATTTTTGGGGGTGTTCATGGGGAGGGACATGCCATGTGGCTGGTGGCCATTTTGAGTGCAGCTACAGGCACTTGCCATGTGCTGGCAGGCAAGTGGCCATTTTGAATGCAGGCTTTGTTGTTAGGCCTCCAACCATTTTCCCTACTTTTCAACCTTTATTTATGCCAGGGGTAGTGAGTCTTGCATGGGCCTAGTATTTCTGTGGGTTGTCTTGAATTTAAACATCATGGAGGCCATAGATGAATTGGGATTGTGCTGATTTTTCTGTGTTTTTCGATTTTTTTTTTTTGTAAAATTTTGTGTTTTTCGATTTTTGACCTGTTGTTGGGGCCTTGACCAGGGGTAGTGAGTGGTGCATGGGGCCTAGTCTTTCTGTGGGCTGTCTTGAATTTAAACATCATGGATGGAATGGGATTGTGCTGATTTTGCAGTGTTTTTCGATTTTTGGGGGTGTTCATGGGGAGGGACATGCCATGTGGCTGGTGGCCATTTTGAGTGCAGCTACAGGCACTTGCCATGTGCTGGCAGGCAAGTGGCCATTTTGAATGCAGGCTTTGTTGTTAGGCCTCCAACCATTTTCCCTACTTTTCAACCTTTATTTATGCCAGGGGTAGTGAGTCTTGCATGGGCCTAGTATTTCTGTGGGTTGTCTTGAATTTAAACATCATGGAGGCCATAGATGAATTGGGATTGTGCTGATTTTTCTGTGTTTTTCAATTTTTTTTTTTTGTAAAATTTTGTGTTTTTCGATTTTTGACCTGTTGTTGGGGCCTTGACCAGGGGTAGTGAGTGGTGCATGGGGCCTAGTCTTTCTGTGGGCTGTCTTGAATTTAAACATCATGGATGGAATGGGATTGTGCTGATTTTGCAGTGTTTTTCGATTTTTGGGGGTGTTCATGGGGAGGGACATGCCATGTGGCTGGTGGCCATTTTGAGTGCAGCTACAGGCACTTGCCATGTGCTGGCAGGCAAGTGGCCATTTTGAATGCAGGCTTTGTTGTTAGGCCTCCAACCATTTTCCCTACTTTTCAACCTTTATTTATGCCAGGGGTAGTGAGTCTTGCATGGGCCTAGTATTTCTGTGGGTTGTCTTGAATTTAAACATCATGGAGGCCATAGATGAATTGGGATTGTGCTGATTTTTCTGTGTTTTTCGATTTTTTTTTTTGTAAAATTTTGTGTTTTTCGATTTTTGACCTGTTGTTGGGGCCTTGACCAGGGGTAGTGAGTGGTGCATGGGGCCTAGTCTTTCTGTGGGCTGTCTTGAATTTAAACATCATGGATGGAATGGGATTGTGCTGATTTTGCAGTGTTTTTCGATTTTTGGGGGTGTTCATGGGGAGGGACATGCCATGTGGCTGGTGGCCATTTTGAGTGCAGCTACAGGCACTTGCCATGTGCTGGCAGGCAAGTGGCCATTTTGAATGCAGGCTTTGTTGTTAGGCCTCCAACCATTTTCCCTACTTTTCAACCTTTATTTATGCCAGGGGTAGTGAGTCTTGCATGGGCCTAGTATTTCTGTGGGTTGTCTTGAATTTAAACATCATGGAGGCCATAGATGAATTGGGATTGTGCTGATTTTTCTGTGTTTTTCAATTTTTTTTTTTTGTAAAATTTTGTGTTTTTCGATTTTTGACCTGTTGTTGGGGCCTTGACCAGGGGTAGTGAGTGGTGCATGGGGCCTAGTCTTTCTGTGGGCTGTCTTGAATTTAAACATCATGGATGGAATGGGATTGTGCTGATTTTGCAGTGTTTTTCGATTTTTGGGGGTGTTCATGGGGAGGGACATGCCATGTGGCTGGTGGCCATTTTGAGTGCAGCTACAGGCACTGGCCATGTGCTGGCAGGCAAGTGGCCATTTTGAATGCAGGCTTTGTTGTTAGGCCTCCAACCATTTTGCCTACTTTTCAACCTTTATTTATGCCCAGGGGTAGTGAGTCTTGCATGGGCCTAGTCTTTCTGTGGGTTGTCTTGAATTTAAACATTATGGAGGGCATGGATGGATTGGGATTGTGCTGATTTTGCAGTGTTTTTCGATTTTTTTGTGCTCTATAACTGAACTGATGTTCCTCTGTCTTCCATTTTTTTTAGGTGCACAAGACTCAAGAGAACCACCAGTGCCAGGAAGAAGTCCTGCAGCGGTGTGTGTGTGCAGCATAACGTCACGCGACGTCACGTCTGGCCTCAGACAACTCTACAATTCGTGCAACTGCGGCCTGCTGTCTGACCTGCTCTGAAGAAGATGGCCCCAAAGAAACTTCTCCGTAGCTCCTCTAGCAAGAAAGTTGCTAGTAAGGAGCAGAAGAAGCAAGTTACCAAGGAGGCTGGTGTGCCACCCACCACTTTTTTTGGGAGCAAAAAAAAAAGTACGCCTGCAGCAGCAGGATCTGCTGGGGACCAACCTGAGAGCAGCACCCCTGCTCCATTGGGTTCAGTGCCTCCACCACCACGCCAACTTAAGTCAAAGCCCTTGAGTGCTTCAGAGGCAGTCAGTGTACTTCTCCAATCACCATCGACCAGTGATGTTGGCTCATCGCAAGAAAGTAGCAGCAATGTCCCTGAATCAACACAGGTTGTTGTAACTCATCTGACAAGTGTTGAACAACCACAGCCGCAACAACAACACCATGTGCAAGTACACGCCCAAGTACATGTGGAAGGAGAGGCAGCAAAAGGAGATGCGCAAGCAAAGGTGCATGGACGTTCACAAGTGCCCACAATAGTTGTTCCTCCCGAAGTAGGGGCACATTTGGAAATCGACAATGAAGCTGAGGTATCATTGGAAGCCACTCCTCCTGATGATCATTCATTGTCTTCCACATCCCTAGCAAGGAAAAGATCAAGGGGGGTGTCTACATCTTCTTCAAGCCCACCTCGTTCTGGTGCAAGTGATCTGTCTTGGGAACCACGACAACTGCGGTCTGACAGTGAGGCAGAGGCACACCATGATCTGCCACCGGTACCTAAGCGTAAAAGGAAGGTCGTCCAAAAACTCAAACCTATGGAGTGTGATGAGGCTCAACAAGAAGTGACAGATACTGCTGGTGATGAAGCCTCTCACGATGACGACGAGGCAGTCATCACAAAGGTCACTGCAGCCCCACCGGGCATGCAGCAAAGAGACATTTTGACCCTATCCCGAGAAGCTGCTGAGCGTGATGATGATGTCGGCGAGGAGGCAATGGAAATGGAATCATTAGATTTGGAGTTAAGTAGTACACCAAAACCTACCGCTTCCATATTTCTTCCTCGCAAGAAGGTACCCACCTCGTCCTCGACCTCAATTCGTGGTGGTGAAAGTGCAAAACGTACTGAAGTTCGGCAATCCACATCCTCCACTTCATCTGTCATTAGCAGCAGGACCACCACCACCAGTATCGCCGCCTCCTCCGGCCCCCGAAGACATTTCAAGTCTCCAGTTTGGGACTTCTTTAGTGTTTGCCCAAAAAAGGAAAACGTAGCCATTTGTAGCCTTTGTAAGCTTCGATATAGTCGTGGTAAGCTTGGTTCTAACTATGGTACCGGAGGCCAGAGAGGTCATCTTGAGAGAAGGCACCCTGTCGAATGGTTTCCGCACCTAGAGGCGGTCAAGAAAGCCGGAATTGCACGTAATGAAAACGTTGATTTGTCATCTGCTGATGACGAGGAGGTAGAAGAAGACGATTCAAACACTTCACTTACACCCAGTTCCCATGTCAGCAGCACACCCCATGGGAGCCACACTAAGAGTGTGGGAGAGAGTGAGACATCAATGCGGAAAAGTACATCAGCGAGCGTAACTGGGTCGAAGAGATCATCATCATCCCGTAAATCATTGGTCCAGGGCAACATTAAAAAGATGTTGTTTACAGAAGCGCAATATGAACGCAACCACCCAATGACCCGTCTGTATAACACTAAGCTGGCTAAAATGCTAGCTCTGGACCTTCTCCCTTTTTCTTTTGTAGAAGGGGTTGGTTTTCTAGAATTAGTGACAGTGCTCTGCCCTAAATGGAAGGTTCCTAGCCGGTTCTATTTTGCCCGAGTTGCGGTTCCAGCACTACATGAAGATGTTCTGAAGTTGATTGGGGCAGCTTTGGAGAAGAGTGCTGTTCACACTATACATCTGACAACAGACATGTGGACCAGTGGCGCAGGCGCTGATTACATGTGCATCACTGCACACTGGGTCTCTTTTTCAGGGGCTAAAGCAAAGCTAAACTCAGGTGTTGACACTAACATTGTTTTTAAAGGTGCTCGGAAACATGCAACACTAGCCATGTTTGGTTTGGAGAAACGTCACACAGCAGAAAACATTTTGGATGTCTTTAACACAAAGGTCCTTAACTGTCTGTCCCCACTAAAACGCAAGGTTGGTTATGTTTCCACAGACAATGGCTCCAATATAGTTAAGGCCATGAGGGACGGTTACTATTTCAGAGTGCCGTGTTTGGCGCACTGTATAAACCTGGTTGTCCAAAAATTCTTGGGTAATAAACGCAGTGCAGCGTACAGTGTATTGGACAACTGCCGAAAAATTTGCAAGCATTTCAGGCATTCTTTTAAGGCCCGCAAGCAGCTGAGGAGCATGCTATATCAAAGTCAAATGCCAGTGAAAGCACTCATCCAGGAGGTGGTAACACGTTGGAACTCAACCTTCTACATGCTTGAGCGTCTGTATGAGCAGTATACGCAACTCGATCAATTTTTCTTGAAAGAGGGTATAGAGGAGCTGAGGATGGGTGGGCCGCAATGGAACATAGTTGAAAGCCTAACACGCATGCTTCGTCCTTTTGAGGTCTTCACACGTGCAGTCAGCAAGGAGGACTCTAATTTGGGAAAAGCTATCCCATTGTTGTACATGCTGGAGGACCAACTGAAGGAGGTGTGTTCTGTGTTTCGAAAAGATGACAAAAAGAAAGACTCTTTGCTTCTGGCTGAGACATTATTAGAGCTCCTACAAGGTGATGAACGTCTTCAAAAGATCCACTCAGAACAGCATTACATTTGTGCTACTATTCTGGATCCACGCTACAAAAAGGCGCTGGCAGGCAGAGCATTCTTTCCTTTTGCTGATGAAGATGTTACAAAGTACAAACGTTGGCTAGCCTTGTCAGCCAAGAAGTTTGAAACAGAACGGCTGGAAATTGAAGGAAATGGCAGTACATCAGCAGGCCATCCCCAGTCAAAACAATCCACTTCTGCACCTGTGGCTGTGGCACAAGTGACCTCTCAGCCGTTAAAGACACCGGCAACCGCATCATCTGCACGAAAGGCAGCAGAAACATTGGAGGCTGAAGAGGATTGGCTAGCTCTGCGTGGGTTTGGTTCTCAAAAGGCCAGAGGCACAGCAAGAGCTACGCAAAGTGGAGGAACCTTGGAGGAGGACCTTGAGTCGATGGTGAAGGACTATCTGAATGACTCCACAGAGGTCTATGTTAATTCTGACCCATTGGCGTATTGGCATGGGAAAAAAGAATTGTGGCCACAGCTCACCAACCTGGCTTTAAACTACTTGTCTTGCCCACTCGCAAGTGTGTCTTCTGAACGGGTTTTCAGTGCGGCTGGTGGGATTGTAACTCCCAAACGGAGCCGCCTCTCGCCCAAAAATGTGGAGAGGTTAACAATGATCAAGATGAATCAGCACCTCATACCACCAGATATAAGAGTACGAGAGAGCGTGCCGGATGAAGAGGAGGTGGCCAGCACCATAGATGAGGGAATTTCTACTCTGTCAGGTGGCACTGACCTCACCCGGGCTGAATTCGCAGAGTATGATGACGAAGCCTTATTCTTATTCCTGGACCGTGATTCCGACTCCGAGCCCTGAAAATGAGACAACGAATCAATAACTTTCTTTTTCATCCTTATTCACTTTTATTCCTGTGTGTCTGTCTTTCTTTGTTGTGCACAGTTAATATAATTCAAACTTTAATCAGATAATCACAAAGACAAGCCCATCAGCAGAACTGTCTTCACTTGTTTGCTAATTTATTTGAAGGTGCCGCAGTCTGCATTCCTCAGGTTCACAAGTTCAGAAGAACATGCTCCTCTATCCTCCTCCTCCAGACTCCTATTTCCATCAAAGCAGAGGGCTGGTTTACGCCCAATGAAGAAAGACTCAGCACTTGTGGGGGTGTTGTTCTACCTCTTTGCAGGTGAGTTGACGGGTCTGGGGGCCATTGCTGGGAAGCACTAAAAGTGGTTTGTGCCAAATCCGAGGCGGAAATTTTTTTGTGTTTTTGATGACTTGCTTGCCTTTGAGGTGCTCTTAGGGGGGGTTCCGTCTGTTTGTGGGTGAGTTTCATGGTCTGAGAGCACTGCTGGGACACTCTAATCTTGATTGCATTTGCTTTTCAGGAAATCCGTCGTGCCAACCCCGACTTATGGCCCAGCTACGCAGCGCGTTTGGACCGAAGGCCCAGAAATATTGCAAGTATGAGATTTTGCTTTTGGCCTGTTTGGGGGTGTTATGCTTCTTGGCGGGTGGGTTGCCGGGTCTTGGGGCATTCCTGGGAAGGTCTAATACCGGGTAGAAGTGGTTGGGACAAAATCCAGGCCGATTTTTTTTGGGCTATTTCAGACATTTTGCTCTATGTAGCGTTTTCGGGGGCCTGTTTGGGGGGCTTCCTGGTGTTTGCGGGTGAGTTTCGTGGTCTGGGAGCACTGCTGGGACACTCTAATCTTGATTGCATTTGCTTTTCAGGAAATCCGTCGTGCCAACCCCGACTTATGGCCCAGCTACGCAGCGCGTTTGGACCGAAGGCCCAGAAATATTGCAAGTATGAGATTTTGCTTTTGGCCTGTTTGGGGGTGTTATGCTTCTTGGCGGGTGGGTTGCCGGGTCTTGGGGCATTCCTGGGAAGGTCTAATACCGGGTAGAAGTGGTTGGGACAAAATCCAGGCCGATTTTTTTTGGGCTATTTCAGACATTTTGCTCTATGTAGCGTTTTCGGGGGCCTGTTTGGGGGGCTTCCTGGTGTTTGCGGGTGAGTTTCGTGGTCTGGGAGCACTGCTGGGACACTCTAATCTTGATTGCATTTGCTTTTCAGGAAATCCGTCGTGCCAACCCCGACTTATGGCCTAGCTACGCAGCGCGTTTGGACCGAAGGCCCAGAAATATTGCAAGTATGAGATTTTGCTTTTGGCCTGTTTGGGGGTGTTATGCTTCTTGGCGGGTGGGTTGCCGGGTCTTGGGGCATTCCTGGGAAGGTCTAATACCGGGTAGAAGTGGTTGGGACAAAATCCAGGCCGATTTTTTTTGGGGCTATTTCTGACATTTTGCTCTATGTAGCGTTTTCGGGGGCCTGTTTGGGGGGCTTCCTGGTGTTTGCGGGTGAGTTTCGTGGTGTGGGAGCACTGCTGGCTATATATACTTTACTTTGCAAGAGGTTTGAAGCAAATCCATGGTGGCTGAGGGGACTTAGGGCCTAGCTGCAGAGCGCGCGCGGAGTGATTTGGGAAATTTGTGAAAAAGTGACTAAGTCCCCATTTTTGTACTTTTGCTCTTTGGCTGTTTGGGGGTCTTCTACTCGTTTTCTCCTGGGTTGACGGCTCTGGGGCCATTGCTGGGAAGCTCTAATACCGGATAAAAGTGTTTTGGACCAAATCCCAGGCGGAATTTTTTTTGTGTTTTTGATGACTTGCTTGCCTTTGAGGTGCTCTTAGGGGGGGTTCCGTCTGTTTGCGGGTGAGTTTCGTGGTCTGGGAGCACTGCTGGGACACTCTAATCTTGATTGCATTTGCTTTTCAGGAAATCCGTCGTGCCAACCCCGACTTATGGCCTAGCTACGCAGCGCGTTTGGACCGAAGGCCCAGAAATATTGCAAGTATGAGATTTTGCTTTTGGCCTGTTTGGGGGTGTTATGCTTCTTGGCGGGTGGGTTGCCGGGTCTTGGGGCATTCCTGGGAAGGTCTAATACCGGGTAGAAGTGGTTGGGACAAAATCCGCGCGGAAAAGCCTTTAGTTTTGGCACTTTTTGTAACTTAGGGTTCGTTAGGGTTAGCCCTAGCAGCAGGATTGCATGTGTATCGGGGTGTTCTAGATTTTTCAAACTGAGTTCTGGGGTCTTAGAGCACTCGTGAGAATGTGTAATTTTGGTTGCAAGTCATTTGAAGAAAATCCATGGTGGGAAAGGGGGGATTTGGCATAGTTAAAGAAAGCCTTTGCCACTATTCTTAACTTAGGGTTCGTTAGGGTTAGCAGTATTTCTATTGCATGTGTTTGAGTGGGGGGGATTTCGAGTCTTGGAGCGATGCTGGCTATGGCTACTTTTGCTTGGTTGCTTGCAAGTGGTTTGAATACAATCCACGGGGGGTAATGGGTAATTAGGGTACTTCGGCCTACTTTTACTTTCAAAGTAAGTTTTGTCTCCAGTTTTCTGCTAGGCCTCGTTTTTTGGGTGGGAGCACTGCTAGGAAGATCTATTTTTGTTCTAAAACACAGTTTACAGTACACCTAGCTTGAGGGGCAAGATCCGCTACATTAATTTGCCCATACTTACTTATCCTTCAAAAGGTGACTCAGAGTACGCACTTTCAAAAACATTGTACTGTCTGTCTACTAGGAAAAACAAATTGTGACTTTTTGCACTCCACAGCCTACATACCTTATATTTATTTATCAGTGGTGTTGTAATATTATATCACTTCCTGTTTTTCGTTGAATAATTACAGGCCGGGTTTCAGTCTCTGCAATGGGGAAAAAAGGATGGAGTCAGGCTTCACAGTAGCGAGCCACAATTCAGCATCAGGCAGGCAGTGGACAGGGTGTCTTCTGGTGACCAACATCGGTGGACGAAGCGTCGGCTGCAATGGAGGAGTGCCGCTAATAGGAGGATTTTTTTTCTGCGGGCAACTTACTTACCACTTCCAACAGGACCACAACAACCACATAGATACAGTATCCCTTGCCTTTTTCTCTGACTGTGACTGCATTTCTTTGCTCTCTCTCGGCTTCTACATTGATCCCTTAACACATCACTTAGTCCACTCCACTATCTGCACCACACATAGTCATTTGTAAGTGCTCCTACGTAATTCGCAAGTCGCAGCACGCCCCAGGCCGTAGAGGACTGGGATGGCCCCAATGATGAAGCATGTCACCAAGGGGCAACCCTGGTGAGTGAGGGGACACCTAGAAAAAAAGCAATTTCTCCTTTTTTATCTACTATACCTTCTGTCAGGTTACGCAGCCCCTAAGCGCCTACCGTACTATGAAACTACATTTCCCATGAGTAGGCGGGAGACTTGCAGACTATTTAGTGAGACTATATGAGAGTACCCTTGTATGTTAGGACATCACTTCACTGATGCCTGTCTTGTCTTCTCTTACAGGTATCCTTTCCCTGCTGACCCTACCTTTACCCATCCCACATTTTTTATTTTAGTTTGTTATTTTTCTCCCTCGCCTAATGCCTCGAACACCCTGTGTTTACACTTCTGGGTGTTGGTGACATTTGGAGGTGGAACCATATTTGCATCGACTGGATCACGGGGAGTAAACGTGACACCTTCCAGACCAACCCCATTGAGTGTTGTTGTGAATGGATTTATAGTGACCAGCAAGGCTCTCGGGTATCTGGCTACAGAGACCTTATGTTGAATATAGTTATCAATAATTCCACACAGGCCCTGTACTGTCGCATTCTTTCTTTCCACAGTTGTCGATGATATATTCTTACTCTGCTTGACAAAGAACCATTGCTAATGTGAAAGAACTTCAACCGAATTAGTAGTTATACTTTACCATTTGTTAGGCTACAATGTGGCACTGCTCTACTGTACTTCTGTCACCTGCTATATTCTCAGTTGTACCGTTGAATTGCTCAGGAGGACAAACCAGATTTCATTTTCTTTTTTTTCATAGGCATGCAACTGCCACTGTGTCACACCACTACTACCACCGCTATGAGGAAATTTTATCCGACCAAGATTGCCAACGTTATTCGGTGTTTCCCGTGGAGCCAGCCCTGGGCCTAGCCCTACTTTCAAACACAAATTACAGGTAAGATAAGCGTTTGGTGGTTTGGGGGTATAATGGAGTATTAGTACGAGAGACGAGAGCCTGAAGGTAGTACTACTAAAGTCCTAGGACTCTTGGATTCACTTCACTTAGTCTGTGAGAGGCACTTAGTGTTGAAAACATTTGGGCATTTACACTTAAAGGAAGAAAATGGAACTAAACTTTCAGGAAAACAGTCAACGTTAAACCCCCACCCACCAGGCAAGCAGTAAAAAACAGGTATGCTCAGATAAAGTTTGAAAAAGTATATTTATATCCCTAACAAAATAATCTCCCGCAAGACCCTCCCTAACCCCAACGATTGTCCTTCAAAAGTCCCCAAAAACCCAACTCCCAATTCCCACCCCCCAAAAGTCTCTAAAAAAGGGGCAAGGGACACTATGGGTGGATGCTGTTCACTTTTTGGGCCAGGGCATCATGCTCCTCGCGGAGCAAGGCGAGCTCCTGCTGAAGGCGGGACACCATCAGGGTGGTGCGGCGCAGGCGTGCCTTCACTGCCTTGCAGGTGCAAGGCCTGTGAGAAGCAGCTGTTGGCCTTGCTGCTCGGCGGTGGCGTTTGCCTTTGGCAGCCCGGCTCAGTCTCGGTGGACCACTGTGCTGGGTCACGGTGGCAGCCGGTGAGGCCACGGAGGACGACGTTGTCGTTGTTGTCGACCGCACACTTTCCACGTCCTCCAGGGCCACCAGCCGCCGATATTCCGCAACAGTGGCCTCGATTCTCCGTTGCCGGGCCGCTCTAGCCAGCTCCTTCCTCCTTGTTCGTTTGGAAGGAGAACCTATATGAAGAAAGAAAGACATAGTCTGTAACCAATGCTCTTTAAGATTAACTCAATCATTCAGCAGAAATGTGTGCTGCAGTACAACTAGCAACTTGCAAGCGCATTACATAACTATTGAGGCCAGTATCTATCTAACCTCACACTTCTTCATCCTTGCTCTAACATTAGTGGGAGTTTAAGGAACAAATTCTATGAGCACTGTGGACTTCCATTGGAGTCGACTATGAAAGTACACCAGTCTTATTCTTCTTCTTGTCTCTTGTTTTGGAAAATTGGTACGTTATTTTCTGCAAGCCGGCATAATGCCAGCGCGGTAAACTTGCACCCGAGAAAAAGAGACGCACGCCATGAGGAGTGACCTAGACTTGCGTTGCCG
>NW_028255281.1:0-64120 GCF_964263255.1 Lissotriton vulgaris
GGGGCAGATTTACAGTAACTGGCGCATCCCCAGGGATGCGCCAGTTATAGTGCGCCGCAGCTCCGCCACCCATGGTGCACCGCATTTACAATGCGGCGCACCATGGGGCAAAAACGGCACAGATGTGTGATGCATCTGTGCCGTAAAGGTGGCGCATTGCTGGTGTAGCGTCGCAAGCGGTGTCTGCGAGGGTATCGCACTCCCCGGAGCCATGGGGTTCTTTTCGCTGTGGAGATTGCTGCAGTTGAGCTGAACAGGAAATGCCAACCAGAGGACTACATAAGCCCCTTGTGATTGTTGAACAAGAAAAGTTGATGGCGCTCATGAGGGTTGATATTGACACTACAAGTCCCAGAATTCAGTGGCCATGATTTTGCATTGATTGAGGAAATAAAAGTGGGATTACATTGTTGTTGTGTCGTTGCTGGCATTCTCGTTCATGGCCCATGATGAAGAGTGTTACCAGCCCGAAACGCGTTCGCTAAAGAAGGAGGCTGTAGTTGTATTTACTTACCTGCTAAGTGGAGCGAACCTGGGTGTGTCATCCACCGTAGGGGACACCTTTTACACACAAATCAGTAACCCGCACCTGGTCACGAATAGGCATCATCGTCGTGATTCTAGAGGTCTGTGTGCCTTTGGATTTATTAGTCTCACGGGAGAGGTGACTGCTACGCGGAGGTGTCTGCGAGGGAGTCCCGCCCCCGGATCCATTCGGGTCTGTTCGTTGTGGAGATTGCTGCAGCTGAGCTGAACAGGAGATGCCCACCAGAGGACTACATAAAGCCCCTCTGATTGTTGAACAAGAAAAGTTGACAGCGCTAATGTGGGTTGATATTGACACTACAAGTCCCAGAATTCAGTCGCCTTGATTTTCCATTGATTGAGGAAATAAAAGAGGGATTACATTGTTGTTGTGTCCTTGCCGTCATTCTTGTTCATGGCCCATGATGAAGGGCGTTACCAGCCCGAAATGCGTTGGCTAAATAAGGAGGCTGTAGTTGTATTTACTAACCTGCTACGTGGAGCGATTCTGGGTGTGTCATCCACAGTAGGGGAAACCTTTTATACACAAGTCAGTGACCCGCCCTTGGTCACGGATAGGCACCATCGTCGTGGTTCTGGAGGTCTGTGTGCCTTTGAATTTATTAGTCTCACGGAAGAGGTGACTGCTAAGCAGCGGTGTCTGCGAGGGAGTCCCGCCCCCGGAAGCCATGCGGGTCTGTTTGCTGTGGAGATTGCTGCAGCTGAGCTGAACAGGAGATGCCCACCAGAGGACTACATAAGCCCCTTGTGATTGTTGAACAAGAAAAGTTGATAGCGCTCATGTGGGTTGATATTGACACTACAAGTCCCAGAATTCAGTGGCCTTGATTTTCCATTGATTGAAGGGATTACATTGTTGTTGTGTTGTTGCCGTCATTCTGGTTCATTGCCGATGATGAAGGGCATTACCAGCCCGAAACGCGTTGGCTAAAGAAGGAGACTGTAGTTGTATTTACTTACCTGCCACGTGGAGCGATCCTGGGTGTGTCATCCACCGTGGGGGAAACCTTTTACACCCAAATCAGTGACCCGCCCTTGGTCACGGATAGGCACCATCGTTGTGGTTCTGAGGTCCGTGTGTTTTTGGATTTATTAGTCTCACAGAAGATGTGACTGCTACGCGACGGTGTCTGCGATGGAGTCCCGCCCCCAAGCCATGCGGGTCTGTTTGCTGTGGAGATTGCTGCAGCTGAGCTGAACAGTAGATGCCCACCAGAGGACTACATAAGCCCCTTGTGATTGTTGAACAAGAAAAGTTGATAGCGCTCATGTGGGTTGATATTGACACTACAAGTCCCAGAATTCAGTGGCCTTGATTTTCCATTGATTGAAGGGATTACATTGTTGTTGTGTTTTTGCCGTCATTCTGGTTCATTGCCGATGATGAAGGGCATTACCAGCCCGAAACGCGTTGGATAAAGAAGGAGACTGTAGTGTATTTACTTACCTGCCACGTGGAGCGATCCTGGGTGTGTCATCCACCGTGGGGGAAACCTTTTAAACACAAATCAGTGACCCGCCCTTGGTCACGGATAGGCACCATTGTCGTGGTTCTAGACGTCCGTGTGCCTTTGGATTTATTAATCTCACGGAAGAGGTGACTGCTACACGGCGGTGTCTGACAGGCAGTCCCGCCCCCGGAGCCATGCGGGTGTGTTCCCTGTGGAGACTGCTGCAGCTGAGTTGAACAGGAGATGCCCACCAAAGGACTACATAAGCCCCTTGTGATTGTTGAACAAGAAAAGTTGACGGCGCTCATGTGGGTTGATATTGACACTACAAGTCCCAGAATTCAGTGGCCTTGATTTTCCATTGATTGAGGAAATAAAAGAGGGATTACATTGTTGTTGTGTCCTTGCCGTCATTCTTGTTCATGGCCCATGATGAAGGGCGTTACCAGCCCGAAATGCGTTGGCTAAATAAGGAGGCTGTAGTTGTATTTACTAACCTGCTACGTGGAGCGATTCTGGGTGTGTCATCCACAGTAGGGGAAACCTTTTATACACAAGTCAGTGACCCGCCCTTGGTCACGGATAGGCACCATCGTCGTGGTTCTGGAGGTCTGTGTGCCTTTGAATTTATTAGTCTCACGGAAGAGGTGACTGCTAAGCAGCGGTGTCTGCGAGGGAGTCCCGCCCCCGGAAGCCATGCGGGTCTGTTTGCTGTGGAGATTGCTGCAGCTGAGCTGAACAGGAGATGCCCACCAGAGGACTACATAAGCCCCTTGTGATTGTTGAACAAGAAAAGTTGATGGCGCTCATGTGGGTTGATATTGACACTACAAGTCCCAGAATTCAGTGGCCTTGATTTTCCATTGATTGAAGGGATTACATTGTTGTTGTGTTGTTGCCGTCATTCTGGTTCATTGCCGATGATGAAGGGCATTACCAGCCCGAAACGCGTTGGCTAAAGAAGGAGACTGTAGTTGTATTTACTTACCTGCCACGTGGAGCGATCCTGGGTGTGTCATCCACCGTGGGGGAAACCTTTTACACCCAAATCAGTGACCCGCCCTTGGTCACGGATAGGCACCATCGTTGTGGTTCTGAGGTCCGTGTGTTTTTGGATTTATTAGTCTCACAGAAGATGTGACTGCTACGCGACGGTGTCTGCGAGGGAGTCCCGCCCCCCAAGCCATGCGGGTCTGTTTGCTGTGGAGATTGCTGCAGCTGAGCTGAACAGTAGATGCCCACCAGAGGACTACATAAGCCCCTTGTGATTGTTGAACAAGAAAAGTTGATAGCGCTCATGTGGGTTGATATTGACACTACAAGTCCCAGAATTCAGTGGCCTTGATTTTCCATTGATTGAAGGGATTACATTGTTGTTGTGTTTTTGCCGTCATTCTGGTTCATTGCCGATGATGAAGGGCATTACCAGCCCGAAACGCGTTGGATAAAGAAGGAGACTGTAGTGTATTTACTTACCTGCCACGAGGAGCGATCCTGGGTGTGTCATCCACCGTGGGGGAAACCTTTTATACACAAATCAGTGACCCGCCCTTGGTCACGGATAGGCACCATCGTCGTGGTTCTAGACGTCCGTGTGCCTTTGGATTTATTAATCTCACGGAAGAGGTGACTGCTACGCGGCGGTGTCTGACAGGCAGTCCCGCCCCCGGAGCCATGCGGGTGTGTTCCCTGTGGAGACTGCTGCAGCTGAGTTGAACAGGAGATGCCCACCAAAGGACTACATAAGCCCCTTGTGATTGTTGAACAAGAAAAGTTGACGGCGCTCATGTGGGTTGATATTGACACTACATGTCCCACAATTCAGTGGCCTTCATTTTCCATTGATTGAGGAAATAAAAGAGGGATTACATTGTTGTTATGTCATTGCCGTCATTCTTGTTCATGGCCCATGATGAAGGGCGTTACCAGCCCGAAATGCGTTGGCTAAAGAAGGAGGCTGTAGCTGTATTTACTAACCTGCTAAGTGGAGCGAACCTGGGTGTGTCATCCACCGTAGGGGAAACCTTTTACACACAAATCAGTGACCCGCCCTTGGTCACGAATAGGCACCATCGTCGTGATTCTGGAGGTCTGTGTGCCTTTGGATTTATTAGTCTCACGGGAGAGGTGACTGCTACGCGGCGGTGTCTGCGAGGGTATCCCACCCCCGGAGCCATGGGGTTCTTTGCGCTGTGGAGATTGCTGCAGTTGAGCTGAACAGGAGATGCCCACCAGAGGACTACATAAGCCCCTTGTGATTGTTGAACAAGAAACGTTGATGGCGCTCATGTGGGTTGATATTGACACTACAAGTCCCAGAATTCAGTGGCCTTGATTTTGCACTGATTGAGGAAATAATAGTGGGATTACATTGTTGTTGTGTCGTTGCTGGCATTCTCGTTCATGGCCCATGATGAAGGGTGTTACCAGCCCGAAACGCGTTTGCTAAAGAAGGAGGCTGTAGTTGTATTCACTTACCTGCTAAGTGGAGCGAGCCTGGGTGTGTCATCCACCGTAGGGGAAATCTTTTACACACAAATCAGTAACCTGCACCTGGTCACGAATAGGCATCATCGTCGTGATTCTGGAGGTCTGTGTGCCTTTGGATTTATTAGTCTCACGGGAGAGGTGACTGCTTTGCGGCGGTGTCTGCAAGGGAGTCCCGCCCCCGGAGCCATGCGGGTCTGTTCGTTGTGGCGATTGCTGCAGCTGAGCTGAACAGGAGATGCCCACCAGAGGACTACATAAGCCCCTTGTGATTGTTGAACAAGAAAAGTTGACAGCGCTAATGTGGGTTGATATTGACACTACAAGTCCCAGAATTCAGTGGCCTTAATTTTCCATTGATTGAGGAAATAAAAGAGGGATTACATTGTTGTTGTGTCCTTGCCGTCATTCTTGTTCATGGCCCATGATGAAGGACGGTATCAGCCCGAAATGCGTTGGCTAAATAAGGAGGCTGTAGTTGTATTTACTAACCTGCTACGTGGATAGATTCTGGGTGTGTCATCCACAGTAGGGGAAACCTTTTATACACAAGTCAGTGACCCGCCCTTGGTCACGGATAGGCACCATCGTCGTGGTTCTGGAGGTATGTGTGCCTTTGAATTTATTAGTCTCACGGAAGAGGTGACTGCTAAGCGGCGGTGTCTGCGAGGGAGTCCCGCCCCTGGAAGCCATGCGGATCTGTTTGCTGTGGAGATTGCTGCAGCTAAGCTGAACAGGAGATGCCCACCAGAGGACTACATAAGCCCTTGTGATTGTTGAACAAGAAAAGTTGATAGCGCTCATGTGGGTTGATATTGACACTACAAGTCCCAGAATTCGATGGCCTTGATTTTTCATTGATTGAAGGGATTACATTGTTGTTGTGTTGTTCCCGTTTCTGGTTCATTGCCGATGATGAAGGGCATTACCAGCCCGAAGCTCGTTGGCTAAAGAAGGAGACTGTAGTTGTATTTACTTACCTGCCACGTGGAGCGATCCTGGGTGTGTCATCCACCGTGGGGGAAACCTTTTATACACCAGTGACCCGCCCTTGGTCACGGATAGGCACCATCGTTGTGGTTCTGGAGGTCCGTGTGCTTTTGGATTTATTAGTCGCACAGAAGATGTGACTGCTACGCGACGGTGTCTGCGAGGGAGTCCCGCCCCCGGAGCCATGCGGGTCTGTTCGCTGTGGAGATTGCTGCAGCTGAGCTGAACAGGAGATGCACACCAGAGGACTACATAAGCCCCTTGTGATTGTTGAACAAGAAAAGTTGACGGCGCTCATCTGGGTTGATATTGACACTACAAGTCCCAGAATTCAGTGGCCTTGAATTTCCATTGATTGAGGAAATAAAAGAGGAATTACATTGTTGTTGTGTTGTTTCGTTGCCGTCATTCTTGTTCATGGCCCATGATGAAGGGCGTTACCAGCCCAAAACGCATTGGCTAAAGAAGGAGGCTTTAGTTGTATTTACTTACCTGCTACGTGGAGCGATCCTGGGTGTGTCACCCACCGTAGGGGAAACCTTATATATATATATATATATATATATATATATATATATATATATATATATATATGTATGTATATATATTTTCTCAGAAAAAGTTCCCAATGTTGTGCGCTCTTAAAAACGATAGTCCACACCAGTGAATCTAAGAATCTAAGAAACCCCCTTAAAAAGCACATAGCCACAGACCTTGAGCAATCAGATAACAGCTCAAAAATTCTGTTACAGATTCTCAACACCCTTATTAATCCCAAAGCTTGTAATCCACAGGATGAGCCTTCCCAATCATTATGCGATAGCATTGCTGACCAGTTGACACAAAAAATTGAGGATATCTACAACACAATATACACCCCAGCAATAACACTGGGCATAACCCGACGACTGACAGCCCTTGTCCACCCGGTCAGGGGACTTTAAAAAAAATCCGCTGTTGACTGTACTAGATACAGAATCCTTATTAAAATCTGCTGAGTCAGGCTCTCCAAGAGACCTTATCCCTGCCAAAATTGCAAAAAAACTCTCAGCCGAACTGGCCGAGCCTCTCTGCACCATCCTAAAAAGTTCAATTACACAAGGTAAACTTCCGAAAGAATGGAAAGATGCTCAGATCATGCCAATCAGGAAAAACCCAAAATTACCTCCCAACGTCATCACCAATTAACGTCCCATCTCACTGCTTCCCCTACATATCAAACTATTGGAAAAGCATATCAACAAACATCTTTCAGCTTTTGTTGAGGCCTCCAACTGTCTGGATCACTCCCAGTCGGGTTTCCGTCCCCGCCACAGCACCGAACTAGCTGTGGTCAATGTAGTGGACAACATTTGAATGCAGGCGGATGCCGGCCGAGCAGTAATACTCATACTGCTCGACTTGTCCGCCGCATTCAACACAATCTCACAGCAGATTCTATTAGATAGATTGCACTCAATAGGCATTCAAGACACTGCCTTAGAATGGCTGAGAGACTTTCTCACGGACAGGTCCCAAACAGTAAATCTGGGATCTTTCAAATCCAAAACCACCTCAGTTACTAAATGAGTTCCCCAGGGTTCATTCAGTCCCACTCTTTTCAATATATACATTGCCCCCCTCACCACGCTTCTTAGGAACATCGGGTTCAACTCGATTTCCTACGCAGACGATACACAATTGCTCCTGGCTTATGACAAAGATACCCCTAACATCCAAGAGATATTTGCTGAAGGCATGAAAATGATAACATCATGGATGAGCCACAATTTCCTACAGCTCAATACTGGAAACATGGAAATCATGCTGTTCAAGGACGCAGTCACTAGCTGGTCCCCCAGCTGGTGGCTGGAAGAACTTGGATCAGCACCTCTACCCAAACTTGTGGTCAAGAACTTAGGAGTCCTGATTGACAATAAGTTGAATCTGGATGACCACATAGCAGCAACCAAACGAGCTTGCTTTCACGCCCTCAGCCTGCTACGTAGAGTCTTCCACTTTCTCCCCTTGTCAACACGTATGACCCTTATACACGCACTGGTACTTGGTCGCTTGGATTTTAGCAACGCTCTACTGATCTCCGCCAAAGATTCAGCTATACAGACCCTACAAGTGGTGCAAAATACAGCGGCCCGTCTAGTTACCAGTGCCCCTTAAAGCACCCCTTCCCTTCCCCTCCTGCATAAACTCCACTGGCTTCCAATCCTCAAAAGAATCCACTTCAAAGTATGTTGCATAGTTTTTAAAGGCCTACACCAGTTAGGTCCAACCTACCTGGCTGACAAACTGATTACACACATCCCTTTATGCACCCTTTGCTCAGAAGGGAAAGGCCTTCTTGGCATCCCTCGCATCAGACAAACCAGATGGGGAGGCAAATCATCCTTCTCTCTTGCTCCCAAACTCTGGACCAATTACCCCTGGATCTCCGCCAATCTAACAACTATTTAGGTTTCAGGAAAAAACTAAAAACTCTGCTGTTCTAGACACACTGTCTTACATCCTCTATTCGTCCGCAGCACGGAGATACCCCATCTGGGGGGATTCAGGCGCTCTACAAATAACATAAATAAATAAATAAATAAATAAATGAATTAAAGTGTGTTTATTTCTTCAACGTTGAAGGAATAAACACCCTTTAATTCATTTACTGGTGTGGATTATCGTTTTTGAGAGCGCACAACATTGGGAACTTTTTGCGAGCTTGAATTTCCGGCGTGCTCCGCCGGCGTGTGGACCAACTCCCACGGGGCCCAGGCAATCAGAAGGAGCAACCTCTTTGTATAAAAAAAAATACATATATATATAAATAAATATATATATATATATTCACTGAAAAAACCATAGGTTTCAGGTCATATATAGTTAGGAATTAGCATTTAAAAATCCATTGAAATTGCTCCTATATAGTTAGTTGTACTAACTATATTTCGCGCACCTGCAATCCACTGCTTATGATGTCACATATTACATCATTCATGATATGGTCAGTGACATCACTGATGACATCACTGATGACATCTAAAATGACATCACTGATGACATCATCCAGTGACTGTGTGTTTCTGTAAAGTTTAAATATGTTTTACATATTGAAGAATGAGTGGATGTATAAGTGTCTGGATGAAAGATTTAGTAGGTACATGACTGAATGTATGAGTGAGTGATTAAATGTGTCTTACTGAATGCATGGGTTAGTGACTAAACTGTCTGAATGTGTGCATCAGTATGTCTGTTGTTGTGTAAGCTACTGCATGTGTTGATTAGTAGCTATATGAGTGGCTATTTGTGTTATTGATTGGTTGCCCGAGTATTTGTGTGGGTAGCTGGCATATATAAATGACTATACATAAGAGCCACTGATTGTGCAAGTGGCTGTATGGATCATTGTGTACTTGTATCAGTAATTGTATAACAAAGTAAGTATGTGTTAGTATATGTTTGAATAAGTAAGGTGTTGTGTGTATAACTGTATAGTTGAGGAAATGAAAGTGTGATTGATTCTTTGCATGACTGACTAGATGTGTGAGTAACTCCATGGATGAGTGGCAGAGTGTGAGTGTCTGTATAGGTGTTTGAGTGCAGATGATAGTGTTGTATTGATGAGTGACTGTATGTATGAGTGATTCTATGGGTAAATGATTGGATGTGTGTATAGACCTAGCAATCAGTGTGTGCGTATGTAGTAACTGGTATTGGTGTGTCAATGGTTTCAAGAATGGTAGTCTGTGTTTAACACTGGGTGTATCAAAGGTTATATTAGAGTGTGAAGAGGTGCATCGTATTATCACATGAATGATATCATCAGTGATGTGATCAGTGATGTCAATTGAGATGTCATCAGTGATGTCATCAGTGATGTCATTTGAGATGTCATCAGTGATGTCATCAGTGATGTCACTGACCATGTCATGAATGATGTAATATGTGACACAATCAGCAGTGGATTGCGGGTGCGCGAAATATAGTTAGTACAGCTAACTATATGGGAGCAATTTCAATGGTTTTTTAAATGCTAATTCCTAACTATATATGACCTGAAACCTATGGTTTTTTCAGTGAATTTGCATGTTTTTTTAAATGCTAATACCTAACTATATATGACCTGAAGCCTATGGTTTTTTCAGTGAATTTGCATGTTTTTTTAAATGCTAATACCTAACTATATATGACCTGAAGCCTATGTTTTTTTCAGTGAATTTGCAAGGTTTTTTAAATTTTAATTCCTAACTATATATGACCTGAAACCTATGGTTTTTTTAAGTGAATTTGCAAGGTTTTTTAAATGCTAATACCTAACTATGTAAGGCTTGAAACCTATGGCTTTATCAGTAAATATATATATTTAATATAATATATATATAATTTTTATTTTCAAGTTTTTTTTTCATATGATTACAGGGTCCGCGCACCGTGAGCGCTCCGTAAGCACACCGTAAACACTCTGAGCTCTTACCCCGACAAATTTTTTAAATTTCTAAAACATAATATCTACTTTTTTAACGTAGATTTTAAAGGTAGACAATATCTGCTTTAATGTAGAATTTTTTTTTTTTAAACTTTTAACAACAGTATATTACTTTTTGAAGTAGTAACAAATCTTGCGAGGGTACGTCGCACGTGCACGCAACGTAAGAGCTCCGTCCGCGCACCGTAAAAGCTTCGAGCTCTTACCCCCAAAAGTTTTATAAACTTTAAATCGTTATATCTACGTAGTCATTGCACAATGTAAAGGTACACATTATCTGGGATAATAAAGAACATGGTAATTTAAACTTTTAAAGACCATATATAACTTTGTTTAAGCAATTATAAATCTTGCGAGGGTGCGAACTACGTAAGCGCATCGTAAGATGACGTAAAGCGCTCCGTAAATATTACGTAAATGCACCGTAAGCTTACGTAAGCGCTCCGTAAACGCTCCGTAAGCTTACGTCCAACCATGTGACCTCATAACAAAAGATTTTATTGGTTTATAATACTTCCTACTCCAATTCTTGAAAGGCCCCTCCTATCTTCATCATTCTTCTTTGGCTTTCAAGGAAGAAACACCTTTTTTCTATAGCACTTTGCTCCTGAAAAATATATTGAAATGTCTGAACAGCAGGAACATGAGCATTCAGAACATGAGGAACCTGAGCATTCAGAACATGAGGAACCTGAGCATTCTGAACATGAGGAACCTGAGTTTGTTCCTGAAACCCCTAGATCACCAAAAGAGTCCATAGTTTGGAAATTTTTTTAATTCCCAGAAGGACAGAAAAAGGTAAATGCGCCTTTTGTCACATGCAAAATCTGTGACACAGTACTTTCCAGAGGGGATCCACAGAAGAAGTACAGCTTTGGAACTTTTAGCATGGAACGCCATGTCAAGAATATACGCCCAAACAATTGGAGTAAAGCTGTAATGAAAAGATTATCAGAGGAGCAGGGCTCTACTCCCAGCACTTCTTCTCAACCAACAGCACCACCAATGCAAGCATCAATGGTTGCAAATATCCAACCAGAATTTGATGATGCAATGCATTCGTTGCCAGAAACTAATAGCCTTTGGACAAGAGTCCATTCAAGTTATCCTGCAAAAAACAGGAAGCACATGGTGCACCCCATAATTTTTTTCTTTATTTTTCATAGTTTGTTCCGGTTGAACAATTATCTGCCTTAAAAAGTTAATTTTTTTACATTGTTTTTCAAGCAAAACAAAAACAAACAAAAACAGTTCTTTTTAGAACTACCTCTACTGGTTAAAGAAAGAACTAAATTTCTATGTTTGTATGTAAAAGTTTGTCATAGTGAATGTCAAAGTGCAAAACTATAAGGATGTGGTACAGCATAAACCTATAAGGTGTTTACCTATAGTACACTGTACTACTTCCAAAGCACTGAAATGTAACATATGCATATAAATATGTTACAACTCAATGGGCCAGATGTACGTAATCTCGATTTACCTACTCATAAATACTGAAGGCCAGAGGTAGGTAATCCCAGATTACCACTCCTTAAATACCGAATCATACCGATTCAGTATTTAAGAACTGGCAATGGGGATGTAGGTATTTTTACCGAATTAATTACCGATTCGGTAAAATTCGGTAATTACAGTTTCGATAATTACCGAATCTGTATTTGCCATTGATTCCTATGGACCTTGAAGCCCATAGGAATCAATGGCAAATACCGATTTGGTAATTACCGAATCGGTAAATACCGAATCCTGCCAGGGGGAACCGGGTGTCACTTTGACACCCTGTAGCACCCCTGCTTTAGGCTTGTGTGCAATGTGACACACATACATGCCCTTAGGGCATGTATGTGTGCCACATGGCACAGGTGTACATGCACAGATGTGCATGTACACAGGAATTCCTTATTTACCAGCCAATTGTATTGAGTCGTAAATAACGAATTCTTAGATGCCTCTAGCACTGTCAACAGTGCTACCTACATTTGAATTTACATATTTGGTATTTTTACCGAGTCTGTATTTACCGATTCGGTAATTTTACCGATTCGGTAAATACAGAATCGGTAAAAATACCAAATCTGTAAATAAATGCCTCCTACATAGGAAAAGGCATTTACTGGTCGGTAACGGCCAAATTCAGCTGTTACCGACCGGTAAATGCCTACCTACATCGCATCCCAAATCATACCACTTCAATATTTAAGAGTAGGTACATGGGATGTATGTAATTTCTCTTTTGAAATTACCGAATCTGTATAATTCAGTCATTTTACCGAATCGGTATTTACCGATTCGGTAATTGCCATTGATTCCTATGGGCCTTGAGGCCGTATAAAATTCGATGGTAACTAACGAATATTTAAGGGCCTGTGGCACTGTTTTCAAAACAAAGAAGTGTAAACAAAAGTGAACACCAAAGGGAAGAGGTGTGAAAAACAGAGAGAAGGAAGTGCACTGGAGGAAGTGGAGTGCCAATAAATTAAGGTTTACTAACAGGTAAGAAATGGATAACAGAGTGAAGGAAGGAGAATAAGATCAAACCTAACAAAATAAAGAAAGAGGGAAATTGACTGAGGTAAAGAGGAGGAGTGGTAGAAAGAGAGAACAAAGAAGATTAACTGTAAGGGAGAGACATGTAGAGAGAGAGGGATCAAGGGACTGAGAAAGAGTGAGGCCGTTATTCTGTCACAATAAGAGAGTGATAACAAGCTTATTTTTGATTCTCATACTTACCTTATAAATAATGAAAACTTAGACACTGATGCGAAAAAAGTTTTTTATTTCTTATACTTACCTTTTAAGATATAAAAAAAACTTAACGAAATTATTTTTTTTAAATATAATATCTGTAAAATACAAGAAACAAATAAATTATAATGCATACAATGTATATTTCACAATACAAGAGAGAAGGAAGGAGATTAAGAGACAAGAAAGATAGATTGCACATGCAGAGGGACACAGTCCACAGGTAGAGAGTAAGATGGTGCAGGCAGAGAGTGAGATAGAACAAGTAGAGGGTGAGATGGTGCAAGCAGAGGGTAAGATGGCACACTTACATGCATATATTGTGCAGACAGAGGGTAAGATGGCACACGCACAGAGAAACATGGAACAGGCAAAGGAAGACATAGCACAGTCAAAAGAGAGATGGCGAATGAGCGTGAGACAAGGGGAGTGAGGAAACAGAGGGAGTGAAGGAAAGAGTGACAGAAGGGGACTGAGTGAGGGAGCAAAGAAAGACAAGTGATGGAGTGTGGGTGAGTTAAAGAGAGTGAGTGTAAGGGAAGGGCAGTGAGACAGTGAAGGGACAGAGGAAGTAAGGCTAACAGAGTGACACTGAAGAAAGAGAAGTGAGGATGTCAGAGTTCAAAGGGAGTGACAAAGAAGTAAGTGAAGTGGAGTAAGGTGAGTGAAGGAAGGTTAATGAGTAAGGGAGCAAAAGAAGGAAAGAGAGGTGAAGGGGAGTAAATCAGATGAACTGAGAAAAGGTAAGTGAGGGGAACAAGAAAGGAGAAGGGGAGTGAAGGATATGAATAAAGGGTACTGAGGGAAGCAGCCTAACAAAACAAGGGTGAGGTGAGTGAGAGAAGGACAGTGAAGTTGAAGAAAGACAAATGATAGAGGGTGGATAAAGTCGAGTGAGCGTGAGACAATGGGAGTGAGTGATTGACTACACACAGGAAGTGAAGGAAGGAGTGATAGAAGGAGACTCAGTGAGGGATCGAAGAACCGAAAATGAGGTAGTGTAGGTGAGGGAAAAGGAGTGACAGAATGAGGTGATGGAGAAAGTCACGCTAAGAGACAGGGAGCGATGGAAGGATAGACAAAAATAAAAATAAAAAAGTTTTTTTGGTCAGTCGTACTTACCTTATAAATGAAATATCTGTGGAAACAAAAAAACAAATCAGTTATAATACATTATTCACAATACAAGAGACAAAGCAGGAGAAAAAGGAAAGAGGAGTTAGGGAAGGGAAATGAGGGAGAGGGAAGGGGGAATTAGTACAGGTGCGTTAACAACAGTGAGTCTAAGAGAGATGGAGTGATGGAAGAGTACAGAGAAAGTAAGAGTACACAGGAAGTTTTGTAAAGGTGTGTTTGAAGTGCAGTTAGGTGAGTGACAGAAGGGGAATTAGTGAGTGAGCAAATAAAGGAAAGAGAGGTGAAGGGGAGTGAAACAGAGGGACTGACTTAACATGAGTGGGTGAGAAGACTAAGAAGAAGGGGAGTGAAGTATAGGGAATGAGGATAAGTGAGGGAAGCACAATAAAGGGACAGGGGTGACGTAGGGTAAAAGAATGACAGTAAGTTTGACAAAACAGAGGTGATAGATAATGAATAAAGGCAAATGAGCATGAGACAAGAAAAGTAAAAGAGTGAGGAAATAGAGGGAGTGAAGGAAAGAGTGAGAGAAGGGGACAGAGTGAAGGAGCAAAAAAAAGTCAGTGACAAAATGTGGATGAGTTAAAGGGAGTGAACATAAGATAAAGGGAGTGAGAAACTGAAGAGATGAAAGCAGTGAGGTTAAGAGAGAGGCAGTAAGGGAAGGATAGAGAAACAGAAATAAAAAAGTAATGAAAATGTATTTTTTATTAGTTGTACTTACCTTATAAATGTAATATCTGTGGAAGAGAGTAAACAAATCAGTTATAATATATATTTCACAATACAAAATGCAAATTAACTTGTACAACATGTTATATGGTTTATTTTTGCTGTTCTCAGAATATATTGATTTTCACTAAAAACAGTGAGTTCAATACTATTCATCATATCACAGCGGGCAAAAAAAAACACAATCAAAATGATTGTGTTTAAAAAACCAACAAAACTTAGAAAAAACATATCTTAAATGTTTTCTTCCAAACAGCAATTTCTAAGATACAGTATCTCATTATTATACTCTCAAACTAAAGTGATATAGAAACATATATTAACCAAATTTACCCGAAATACGTATTCTTCATTTACATACCTTTCCACATGACCAAATGGTAGACAGAAAGTCCTCTTTTTGGAAATTACTTAATAGTAGTTTTAAACTTCCATTTACCCGACTTTCTGAATGAAAAGTCCAACATCTATTTAATCATCTAACAATAATTATATTTGCACCTATGACTTACTCTTGATTAACATTTCCTATAATGCTGATATCACTCACTATGTGTTACACTTACACTACCTCTATGACAACTACCAGTTTACTAATTATCTTGATCACTTTCACTCACAAACTAATTTTGAACAACACACTGCTCCAATCTTCATTGTCCAATTACTTTCACTAAAATTTCGGTTCTAAAAACACTAGGTAAGAATTTGTTAAGTCAAAAGGCAAACGTTGTTTAAAAATCAATTTAGTATCATTACAAACCTATGTAAAAACATATATTATCAACATTTACCAGAGAAACTCATTTTTCATTGATATACTTTCCCACATGGCCAAATAGTATGTAAAAGTTCCTTGGTTTGGAAAATACTTAATAATACTATTGACCTTCCATTTCGCGACCTTCTGCATGAAAAGCTCCAACGTCTTTCGTAACACCTAACAATATTTATATCTCCACCCAAGGATGTGTATCATGTCCATAAAACCTTAAACAACCAGTAAACTATCAGAATCTGAACATCATATAGTATCCTGATGACTAACTTTTATTAATTGCTCCAATCTTTCTAGGCCAATTACTTTTCCTAAAATTTAGGTTGTAAAAACACTGGGTAAGAATTTTTTAAGTCAAAAGGCAAACGTTTTTGGAAAGTCAAAACAGTATCATTACAATAAGTCCAGCCTTTTTGACATTTTAAATAAGCTGTATAATGTCCAGATGTTGTTGAAGGACCATCATGGAAAATAATTGCTACTGTTACAAAGGTTCTTCCTGAAATTGATAATTGAGAAGCCACAACATTTTTAATTAAAGTTGTTAATTTAGTTCCATCAGGTCTGCATCGTTGGAACATTAAAATTACGTAGTGTCCATAACTTTGTATAAATAATGTTGATAGCATTGCAGAGTTACATTGGGTACAAACCATGTTTTGATCAGCTGCTCTAACTAGATTATTAAAAGACACTGATTTGCAGTCTGGTAAAGTCAAATATATAAATCTTTCAGTATCTACTGTTGTACTACTTGAAAAGGAACAATTATCGCAGACATGTTGCCATGTTGCCATTTTTAAGAAAGGCCAAAAAGATTTTCAACATCTATACCTTCCTCTTGCAATACAACCAGCATGTACATTAGAAATTCCTGACAATCTTGCTGAATATCCTGAGAAAATTGAGTTATACCAGAACATATGTCTAAATCATTTCGAATATCAGAAACACTTTCTATATTTGTTCTATCACTGCTACATTTCTCAAACACAGTGTCCAACAAACAACAAAAACTTTGATCCCGATTTTCAACAATCTGTTCTTGCAAACTTTGGAGAAAAAAAACAACATTAACCACTACATTAGCATAGCAGTTGACACCAGAACTGTTCTCAAACTGAAATCCAACAATATCTTCAACAGAATCCTCTTTGTTTCTGCTTACAATTACTGGTTCATCTACATTTCTTTTTTTTGCTACAGCCTTGCTACTATTTTTCTCATTTCTTCTTTTTCGGCCTACCACACGCTTTTCATATAGAGGATATTGAGGTAAATTTGGAGCATCCTCTCTTCTTAACCTATTATATTGCTTTACACAAATTAGATCTGAACTAATCTTTGTCTCATCAAAATCAATCAAGTACAATCCAGATAAAGTTCTGACTCAAGATAAAGCAACATATGCCATACCCTCCTTGAAGACAGAACTTCCAATATTCATCAAAGCACTATCTACACTTAAACCTTGAGATTTATGAATAGTTACTGAATATGACAAAGAAACAGGAAACTTTCACAAGCAAATCAAACAGAACAACAACTAAACTGTTGTACTTCTTCAATTCCATCAAATTTAATTTTCAAAAATTCAATTCCATCTCTATTTCGGTAATTCACAAAATCAACAACATGACCCATTGCTCCATTTACTAAACCTCTTTCCACATTTAAATTCCGTCGTAAAATTATACAACAATTTAAACATACATATAGAGTCTTTTCAAAACCAGCAGTTTTAGAAATTGTCTTCTCTAAAGAATCCAACTTTGATTTCAACTTTTCTGACAAAACAATAGTAACTCCTTCGTGCTCTATTTTATCAATAGCTTCCAGTTTCACAATCTCTTGATTTTCTAACTCTAACATTTTGTTGTTGAAGACTGAACATTCTCGAAGAGTTGGCATCAAGCATATTACAGTTTTTTTTTCAGCAATTTTCTGATCAATAATCTCTGGGAGAATATTTTCCTTTGGAAACAAATTTGAAATTAATCGTGACTGTAAAACTTCTTTGCCATGTTCAGTTACTTTTCTAAATCTTACATCTTGTAGAATATTTTTATAATCTTCATCCTTTGCCTGTCGCATGTTTTGAAGCAGTTCTTCATATTTAAAATATAACCAGATATTCACATTTCCAATGCTTCCTAGGCACTTTCTTGTCTCTTCATGCGTAAGCATCTTAAACACTTGTTGTACTTTCACTGGAGTTAGCTGCAGTAGATCTCCAAAGACAATGATGTGTGTGCCTCCAAATAACACATCATACTCTGTTTTAAGAATTTGTTGCATTCTTAAATGCACAAAAGCAAGCATCACATTTGAAACCATGCTTACCTCATCAATGATAAGAAGTTTCATTTTCTTCAGGACTCTACCAACTTCACAACAAGCTTCTTCAGATAGCTTGTGGTATTGTAATTTATTATCATGCTCTACTGGCAGCATCAATAAACAATGTAAAGTAATCCCTTTAATGTTATGTGCTGCCAATCCAGTTGGAACAGTAACAACACAAGACAGTGATGACTCTGTTCTTTTCTGCAGATAAGTTGCAATTGATTTATTCTGAAAACTTTTCCCAGTTCTGGCTTCTCGACTCACATACAGTCGGACAGGTTCAAATGACGTACATGAGCACTCTTTTTTATCATGACGTAAACCATGCTCAATCTGTTCTGTGACTTCATCATATATTTTTTTCTGCTCCACGTTTAGTTGATTTTCCAAATCTTCTAAATTAACTACATCCTCCTGAGCTTGTTCCATGGCTCTTTACACCTCTTCTATGGCAGTGGCAGCATCATTTTGGATAATTGGTCCTCCTAGTGGATCCTGACTCAACGAAACAGAACTTTGACTGTCTTGAGAACTGTCTCTAACAATCTCTGCTGCAATGGTAGCTTCTTGATGTATTTCAATCGTTCAACATTTGCAGATAATTTGAAAAAACTGGACATTCTATGGTATCCTTGGTTGCATTGAAAGAATCTTCAAAACTGAGAAAATCTCCAAGTAGTTCCTTTTCTGAACGCCATGGCTTAAAGAGTTGCAAAAGAGCTAACTAGAAAAATTCCCTTTTATCAGGAGATTCGCAACTCAATTTACGATGATTAATCAAATGTCCTTTTCTTTGTTTCACCAGACATCCTTCACATCCAATTACAGCATATACTCCTTTATTGATATCTTCTGTCATATTCCTCTTAAAAGTATAGCTTCGGCGTGGCCAAGATGGCGGCGGAGTAGGACGCTCTCTCGAGTCCCTCCGGCGCCGAGCCCGAGTTTAGCCTTGTAATAGCGCCATTGGCGGCCTGCTCTTCCCCTGCCTGTGCTTCTCTGTACTTCTGGAGACGGGAGGCAGGTTCTGGTGCCTCGGCGGGAGCCGCGGAGACCCGAGCGCGGAGTTGGCGGCGGTGGCGGCCTGCGGCCTGGCAGAGGCCTGCAATCCCCGGCCTGCAGTGGAGCGAGACGCCGGACTTCCGGTCCGCAGCGGAGCGACACAGCCCTGAGCGGAGGGGTGGCGAGGAGCAGCCGACCAGCCTGCGGAGCAACACAGCGCCTCAGCGTCACGTCGGGGGCCGGGACCGGCGGGGGGTGCTGCGGATCGAGGCGGCAGAGCCCGGTGAGTGCTGCGGGCTTGCGGCTTCCCCCCCCCCCTGGCCTGGTCTTCACGCTCGAGAGGAGCAGGCTGAGCGAGGCTTCCCCGGCCGACTCTACCCTTGGGGGGTACTCCGGAGCTGTGCGGAGACCGGTGGGGGACCCAGCTGGACTGGCCTATCTCTGGGAAGGCCCCCCGGGCCCCTAGCGATCTGGACTCGATTTGTTTGGCCTCTGAACCAGGCGGGCCCGTAATTGGTTGGCTGCACCCCACAGGAAGGGACGAGGAGAGGGCCGGAGGCGGGAGAGCCCTGATCCCTGGAACCTGAGCTGGCGAATCCCGCAAACCTGGGACCTGCCTGTAAGGTGGTGGTTATTGGCCAGTGGAGGGGGACATTGAGAGACCCGGTTGAGCTGCCCTTCCTCCCCGAGCTCTGCCCGAGGTACCCCGAGGCGCCTTGGCTAGGGAGGGAACCCTACTGTAGCGCTGCCACCGAGACTTGGACATTGAACTGAGGCCTGGCTGGTCTTGCTTGGCATGGATCGCCTGGGCCTGCGGAGGGTCTTCCGCACTGCGTGCGTGCGGCACGACGGGAGTGCCTGGCGCCTACAGCCTGCTGCGGCCGCACAAGAGGGGTGCGCCTGAGGCCTTCGGCCTTGCATTGCGCCTGCACTGCACCCGAACCTCGTCTTGCTGTGTTGCGGAGCGGAGTGCCGAGGGCGCCTGAGTGGACATTGGGACCATCCAGGGAGAGCGGCTGCAGTGGCTTGGAATACGCAGCGTGGGTTGAGCGCCTGCCCCGATCTGTTGGAATCCCGGAGTCGTCCCTGGCAGCGAGGGGCCCCTGCGCCTGACGGAACTGCCGCAATGTCGAATGCATCTCGCAACAAAGGGAAGGCTGGTAAGGATGGTGCGTCGAAGTCTACCCTGCACCCGGCATCCCCCGGAGCTAGCGCGTCGCCTAAGAAGTCGGATGATGAGGCCCCTGCGACTAAGGCCTTCATGACGGAGCTCTTTGCCTCCATCAAGGAAGACATTTCGGAATTGCGTGCCCAACTGGCGTCGGACCTTCGAGAGGTGCGGAGGGATGTGGATGGCATCGGGGAGCGGGTGGCCACCTTGGAAGACCACGATCTGAGTGTTGCCAGTGATGTGCATCAGCTGCAGCAAGACATCATCCGTCTCACCGAACAAAACCTGGACCTCCAGTCCCACACCGAAGATTTGGAGAACCGTTCTCGACGGAACAATATTCGCATTAGAGCGGTCCCATGGGACGGGGAGGCGGGGGACCTCCGGGGCTATGTCCAGGCCCTTCTACTGCAGGTGCTAGGAGACAACGACGTCCAGGAAATCAGAATGGACAGGGTGCATAGGGTTGGGCTGCCGAGGAGAGGGGGGCCACCGCCGGACATATTAGTTTGCATCCATGACTTTCAACTGAAAGAAAGCATTTTGCGGAAGGCCCGTACCATTACCTCGCTGCAGTTTAGGGAGCACAGGCCGCAGCTGTACCAAGACCTAGTGGCAACGACTCTCCAGAAAAGGCGGAAGTTTCGCCCAGTGACTGCCTCCCTGCGGGAGCGTGGCATTTCCTACTCTTGGGGTCATCCATTCCGCATTATATTTCGTTGGGAGAACAGATTGGCGCAGATTCGCTCCCTCCAAGTGGCGAAGGATCTCCTAGGCTTGAATGATGCGCCTTCCTCGCAGGCCACAGATGGCTCTCCGCACAGGAGGCGCAGGCGCTCCTCCTCTTGGCAACGGGTGGGCCCAGATTTGGATGCCAGACGGCCTGACCTCTCGACTAGCCTCCAGGAGAGGGGGGCCGCTGTGGCCTCAGTGGCTTCGGTGACTTTGGCGTCCTCCCAACAGAGCTCTGGGGCTGCCTGATTTTTGGCTGATGGCAGGCAGGCGCCGGAGGGGCGCATGACTTCGGGTACCGTGGGTTTGAATGTACTTTTGGAGAAGACACCCCGGTTCGTGGTCCCTGGGGGCACCTGATGTGGTCTCCCGGCCCCATCCCAGGAGGATTCTTCTGTTCCGTCCTATACTGGGAATGTTAAGTGTGCTGGTTTCTAGTGCCTTGTTTTTTCTCCTATTGATCTTTTGTTTGGGGGGGTGTTCGGGGGACGGGGGTTTTGGGGGGGGTTGCATGGGGGCTCAATGGTGGCGACGTGGGTGCTCTTTGGTTTGTGTGGCTGGATTTGGTGTGGGTGTGTGTGGAATGCGTGACGGTGAGGAGGGGCCATGGGGTGGCTGTAGAGCATCTTGATTTGTTATTCCATTATGCCTGTTAGTATAGGAACTTGGAACATTAAGGGCCTGAATTCGCCGCAGAAGCGACAGAAAGTATGGAAATATGTGACTGATCACCAGTTGGATGTGGTGGGGCTCCAGGAGACCCATTTAGCGCGCAAGGACGAGCTGCGCCTTAGGCATAGGGCGTATCCCCTTATATATAGATCTTCTGCATCCACGAAACACAGGGGGGTTGCACTCCTCTTCCGCGCTGCGCTACATTTCCAGCCTGTTGATGTGCGCAATGATAAGGAAGGCCGCTGGCTGATGGTGAAGGGGCATGTTCAGGGTCGGCTATGTACCTTTGTGGTAGTGTAGCTCCCCAACGCAGGCCAGAACAAGTTCCTACAAAGCTTGTTGCAGAGGGTGGGCGATTTTGCTGAAGGGCACTTATTCCTCTTGGGGGACTTTAACTTGGTATGGGATAAAACAGTGGATAGCTCTGGGACCCATAGGGCTGACACGGGGATGTTCTCTGCCTCATCGCAACAGTTGGTGGGGGAGCTGGGGCAGGTAGATGGTTGGCGCTTTTTCCATCCTACCTCCCGGGATTACACATTTTTCTCTCATGTACACCACTCTTACTCCCGACTAGATCACATCTTCCTTAGCCAGGCTCTGAGAGGGGATGTTCTTGATTCTACCATTCTTCCGCTTTCAATCTCTGACCACAGCTTGCTGGTGCTTAGCCTACGCTGGTCGCCGCCTTGTGGCGGGCAACGGAAATGGTACTTCCCGGCTTCGGTGGTGAGGGACGATACCTCCAGTAAAGCGTTGCGAGAGGCCATCAGGGAATTTTTTGTGCTTAATCCCGCGTCAGATACCTCGGTCACCAACACTTGGGACGCCTCTAAGGCGTCCATTAGGGGCACGTGCCTGGGCCTCAATGCGCGCCTTAATCGGTTGCGCCAGAAGGAACGGGAGGACCTGGAGGCGGAGTTGCTGACCCTTGAACAGGCTCACAAGCTCAACCCATCGAGGGTGACTCTCCGGCCCCTGACAGCGGTCCGTGGGAAATTGAGGGCCCACTACAATAACAGGCCTGAACTCACCCTGCTGCGGCTGGGTAGACAATCCTACTCTTGTGGGAACAAGGTAGGCAGGCATTTGGCGCGCCAACTGCGAGACCGGAGGGAACGGGAATATATCGGTGGGATTCGTGATGCGGCGGGGGTGTTACAACATCGGGACGAGGCCAAAGCGGCCGCTTTTGTCTGCTTTTATGCGGATCTCTACACGGGGGACAGCCTGGACGCGGAGGCCCAGAAGGAGTATTTACGGCGCCTGCACCTCCCCCAGGTGTCTAAGGAGTGGAACGAGCTGTTGGGGGCCCCGATATCCAGGGAAGAGGTGCTTGACGCCATTAAGAGTCTTAAGTTACACAAGGCCCCTGGACCGGATGGTTACACCGCCATTTTCTACAAAACGTACGCCACCGACCTTTGTGATTTTTTGGTATCCCTCTTTAATGGTATGGCCGTGTCCGGCTCCTCGCCTGGCTCCCTGGCGGAGGCGGTGATTACGGTCTTACCGAAGCCTGGAAAGGACCCCGCCCGATGTGCCTCGTTTTGCCCCATAGCACTCCTTAACATAGACGCTAAACTATACTCGGCGATCCTGGCGCATAGGCTACAAGACTTAATGCCGGCGATTATTCATCCTGACCAGTCCGGATTTATCAAAGAGCGCCAGACCCACGATAACACACGCAGTGTGGTGCACCTGATTGAAAAAGCGGACAGGTTTCGCATTCCGGCGGTTCTGGTGGGGCTGGACGCCGAAAAGGCTTTCGATCGTGTGGATTGGAACTTTTTGTTTCATACGATGGTGGCCTTTGGCTTCTCGGAAACATTCATCACCATGGTGAGGGCTAACTTTAGCGGTCCGAGATCCCGCGTGGTGGTAAATGGCCACATGTCGGCATTCTTCCAGCATTCCAGGGGCACCAGGCAGGGATGCCCCCTTTCCCCCCTCCTATTCGCGCTGAGCATAGAGCCCCTGGCGGTGGCGGTGCGAGAGCATGAAGGAGTTCGGGGTCTCCCGTTTACAGGAGAGCAACATAAAATCACGCTCTTCGCGGATGATATTCTATTTTCCGTAGCGGACCCGGAACACTCACTGCCCTGTGTTGGGGAGCTCCTGCGGCAGTTTGAAGAGGTGGCCGGCTTCAAAGTTAACTATAGTAAATCGTATATCTTGAATCTTACTCTTTCATGGGCTGCGATCGAACGCGTGCGGCCCCTGATGCCGTTGGCCTGGGCCGACGGTTCAATTGTCTACTTGGGGGTCCACTTGACTCCGACAGTGGGCAAGCTGTTCTCGGCCAACTTCCCGCCCGTGTTAGCAAAGACCCGAGCGGAATTGGACAGGTGGAAACCTAAATTTTTGTCCTGGCTGGGTAGAATCCATGCTGTAAAAATGGTCCTCCTCCCCAAATTCCTGTACTTATTTCAAGCCCTGCCCATTCCTCTGGACAGCGATTATTTTCGGCGTCTTCAGACCCAGATACTGCGCTTTGTGTGGCAAGGGGGTCGGGCGAGATTTTCCTTTGCGGTACTGCGTCGGCCAAAGTCCGAGGGCGGAGTGGGACTCCCTGACTTACAGCTCTATTACAAAGCGGCGCAACTAAGAGTACTGGTGGAGTGGTCGCAGCAAATGTCGGAAAAACATTGGCTGCACATGGACCGGAGCGTGGCTGGCAGATCGGTTTGGGACTTGGCATGGAAACCGAAGAAGGACCGCCCCCTGAACGCCTATATCAGTACCACCACGAGCACCACTTTGAAGGTGTGGGACACCCTGGCCTCGGACGACCTTTGGACTACGTTCCCCTCGCCGTTCACGCCCTTGCACTTCAATCCGGCTTTTCCGCCGGCATGTCAGGAGGGGGCCTTTGACGCCTGGAGGGAGAGAGGCTGCAGGGCCTTAACTCATTTGTTCCACGGACAAGATCCCCTCACCTTCGCTAACTGCGTGAGGGACTACGGGGTCCCCTTGTCCGACCGATATCGCCACGCACAGCTACTTCATTGGGCCACGTCGCCGGGGGTGCAGGAGGCAGCTACGAGGCCTCCGTCGCCATTCGAAGCCTTCCTTCTGCGAACATCTGCTATGAAGGGGGTTATCTCCTTCTTGTACCAGCTCCTGCTTAAATCGGTAGTGTCGCCTCGGCCTCGCTACATGGAACAATGGGAGGAGATGCTAGAGAGAGATATCTCCGATGTCGAGTGGTCGGCACTATGGTGAGATCTGACGACATTTAATCATTCGCTACATCTACGGGAAGCCCATCTCAAGACCCTTATGCAATGGTATTTATGCCCAACCAGGCTCCACCGCATCTATCCGGCCACCTCCGATAAATGTTGGAGGGGCTGTGGGTCTCTCGGGGACTTTCGTCACATCTGGTGGGACTGCCCAGCGATCCGGCCATACTGGGAGGAAATCCTTTCACACATTAGGGAGATTCTCAGTTACCCCATTGAGGACTCCATGGCTTCTATCTTGTTAGGCCTACGTGAACCCGGCCTTGAACATCAGACCCGGGCAGACAAGAAAATTCTGTGGCTCTGCCTAGGAGCTGCCAAGCTCACACTGGCCGCTGCCTGGAAGCAGAAAGAGGCACCAGCAATATCTTTGTGGCACGCGAGACTATGGAAGCTCTTAAGCTTGGAAAGAATGGCGGACATCTTCCTAGGCAATTTCAAGAACTTTCAGTATCAGTGGGGGCCCTTGGTTACCTACCTCTCTAAGGGTTTACCTTCAGCTGTATGCCCCACATCCTTAAGGTCACTACACCTGTTTCAAGTCTAGCCGGATGATGGAATGTGAGTTGGTCTAAATGGAGTCGCCACCATGGGGGGGGGGGGGGGGGTGGGGAGGGAGTTTTCTTTTTCTGGTTCATGGTTCACCGAGGTGCATGCAGTGGGTCTATGGCTTGGCCGCCTTGGACATAACGACCTTGGGCTTGGAAGCTTCCTGCTTGGCCTCTAAAGCGCTCAAGCTCGTTGATGGCCTCACCGAACTATTAATATACGGCTGTGTGCATATGTAGGCATGACTTTGGTTTTGATGTCCCTATATCGTCTTGAGATACTGACGCTTTCTGACTCCGGATTAAGCCCCCTGCGTGGGGAAATGTGCGGCACTTCGGTAGCCTTTCTTGTTTCCTGTCTTTCTCAAAAATAAAAATTTTTACAAAAAAAAAGTATAGCTTCACAGTACTTCATAGAGACAAACGTTCTCAAGATGACTACTTCTATTTGGATAATATGTATCCAACATGTTTGTCTTCAAAATATCTGTACTGTTTGGTTGAAACTCCGCCAAATACTCAATTTCTTGTGCAGATTTCAAAACTCGGTTTCGTGTTGCAGCAAGACCTAGAGTCACCCAAATGATGGATCTCAATTTGGCATACAGACTTGCTGATGATAACCGATCTGAACATTCATATGCTCCAATTTCTCGATGCGACAACATCTTCAGACTGTAACTGTATAATTTCTTACTTAGGCTCTTTTCATGTGAAATATCCTCCCACATTTCCTTCAGTTCTGTTTGTTCTGATTTTGTGATGTAAGACGTTACATATTGAGCCACAGCAATAGAGTTGTCAGCAACATATTGAATATCTATGTTAGCATTCCACATGGACAAAATGACTGGGTTGTAGTCATTTATGTATTTGGATTCTTCATTTCTTTTCAAGTTGTACGTATTTTTCTTTGATTTTCTTGTCACAGTATGTCGCAGTGAAGACATAAAATTGTTCACTCTTCCTTTAGATATTATTGGTCGTGGAAATCCAAAATGACATTTTGTGTAGAACTTCTCCTTGGATTTGAACTTTCGACAACAGTACTTTCCACAGCGATGGGTTTGAAAGCGTAAGACTTGATGTCGTAAATTGTCTTCTTCTGTACTTTTTGGAACAACACATGTGGAATATTGTTCAATGAAACTCATCGCTGTGTCATCCGAATCTGTTCCAAATTTGGGAGCATCTTTGATCCATAGCAGCATATGTATGTGAGGAGCACCTCTTGCTTGATACTCCTTTCTCCAAAAGAAATCCAAAACCTCTCCAAGTGGAGGATTTTTTTTGTTTGTGATGAAAGACATCATAGCTTCAAATCGATGATTAAAATACCTACAAACATTAACTGGATCCAAAGAGCACAGTTCTCCAGGTGTCTTGAATTCTATATTTTCTATGTTTCCATTTGCATCTCGAATAAATTCAAGTAAGTCTTCCCCGGTATACTCAGCACAGCTAAGAGTGAGGAACCATGTAGGAGTTCCTAAGTTTCTTAGCATACATTTCAATTCCCCATGACGACAGTACCAATACTCATTCGTACCACGCTGACATACCATGAGATTGATTAGGTGAGATTCCAAAATACTGTCTTCCACTTGGACTTTATCCATAAAGTCGCTTGCCGAAACATTTTGAAGATGTACTCCAGATTTCAGTATATGGTTCACAGCATAAGTTAGTCCAGAGAAGTCACTCTCAAACAGAAGATGAAACAAATATGGAATGCTTTGACAAAATCTTGGATCTTCTGCATATAATCTTAAAGTCCGGTATTCCGACGCAGGAATTTGAACAGGTCATTCATCATATCTTCCACCTTGACCTGTTGGAAACAATTGAGGAAAACAACAAGCTTCCAAGCTTTCTCCCCATACCCTTATGGGACTTCCTTTGGCTTCTTTCATTTGGAACAACTCAATAGCATTCCCCATTACTTCTTTGTAATGCAGAGGATGAACACTATAATGCTCATAAATCTGTTCACTTCTAGACACATGTACTTTTTCAATCTGTCCAGCTGATGAATCACTGTCCTCTTCTACAGTCGTTTCCTCTTCTCCTACATATACATTTTTGTAGTACTGATTGTTTTTTACTAAATACAATGTTGCCTTTTTGACTTTCCTAACATCCACTAATTCTTGCCAGATTTTCTTACTCTTTGTCGGAACGCCATTAACTAGAATAACTAGAGGTTCCTCTTCCACTTTTTCTACGCCAATATTTTTCTTTAAATCTAAAGGCAAATAAACAACTCTTCCCTTTAATCCTCTCTGTAAATCTGAAGGAGGCAATTTCCCTGTCTTAGGCTCCATGCGAACAATAGCCTGAAAAGGATGCACACATTTAATCAGAATACACTCATAGGTATTTAAACCCATCAATTCAGACGGAATCTTTACCAACTCAAGATTATTATGTACAGCTCTAGCAGGCATTTTGTTTTCATTTAATTTATTATAACAATATTTACAAATACATAGATCAGAACCCAAATCAAAACAATTCTCAACCAACAAATAAGTTGCAAAATCCTTCCATTCATTATTATTTTCCATTTTACTTTTAACATATAAATCAATTAACCAAGTCTGATTCTTATAATGAGTTTGTCGACAACACACACAAGAAAAATTTGGCCTTTCACTTGAAATGACCTTAAACCTTATAATTTCATGATCAAAATTTTGAGAACTTATAATCTGTACATTCTCTTTCACATTACTTTCTATTACTGTATCATTTTCGGCAGTGTCCTCTTTTTCACCAAAGTAACAAAACTCTATTTCTTCATAAATCTTCTTCACATCTAATTCAGATCCATGCAAAAGAGCACTGTTTAACTGTTTTAGCTTAAGTGCTGGACTTTTTGCATAATACAACCTTCTCAGTATTTTCCTCACTTTAGTTTGATGCACTCCTAACATCTTAAAATGGTGAAAAGTACTCTGACATACTTTTCTAGAAAGACAAGCCAGTGAATGACCATGCAAACCTGTTTTTTCCCTCACTCTGCAAGGATCTAAGTCTTGCAACATCTTAAACTTTTGTTTTAGACTTTTCTTACTATATGTACGTAAGAAATTGCAAAACAAATTAATAGAATCCTGTCGCATACTACAAATACTACTACAATTCCAAGTGTACACCGGAGCCTTAGGACATCTCCCTAAAACTTCATCAGCTAACACCTCATCTGCATTTCTAGGCACAATTTTTTCTTTTTCAACTGGACAACCGTCCTTCACCTCATATGCTTGACCACTGGTGTCACCTGCATGCACCAAAACATTACCTTGAAATTAACTCTCTTCATTAAAAAATGGCTCACAACTTGAACTATGCTTCCATTCTCCTGAAAAAACATCACAAAAATTAGTCCCATTAATTACTCTTTTCCACTTACATTTTGATTTCAAATCATTGATTGCCTTATCTAGTGTACAAACTCTATTGATTACTAAAATATACAGCTTTCTCTTCACTTCAAAAGCCTGATCAACAAACTTTTCTATTATTTTCTTTTTCTTGTAATAAGCTGTTTTCCAATTATATTTCTTAAGATTTTTTAATAAATTCAAAACTACTCTGTTACCAAACATTCGTCTACGAATATCAATAAACTGATTTATCCTACGATTATAAGACACACTATGATCTCCTCGTACCATTATAAAAAATTTTGGTGACCTCTGCTTTTTCTTTGTATTTAGACTTTGTTTTTTTTTCGTAGAAACACTTTCTTGAATTTTTCTGCATTTTAACAATTTCCTTAAAAAATTCTTGGTTTGCTTACCAGGAGCATTTTTTCTTTTCTCTGAAGATTGTCCTTTTCATGAATCTTCTAATTGAGTCCTCTTGGTCGATAAAGCTTTCTTATAAAGTCTTTTTTGGCGGTCTTTCGTAGGCTTAATCTATTATGACTCTGTAGATATTTACAATCTGCTGAAAAGAAAAATGTGACATATTATAGACCACTACTAACATAGCACATAGCAATTACATTAACTAAACATTATAAACACTAGTTCACATCTCTCTTTGTGTGTCTCATATCACTCTGCCTGCACCATCTCCCTCTTTGCATGCCTCATCTCACTCTCTCCTTCCACCATCTTCTGTTTGTATGTGTGTGTCATCTCAATCTCTGCCTACACCATCTTTCTGTTTGTGTGTATGTGTCATCTCACTCTCTGTGCCTAAAACGATTTACCATGCTAAATGTTTTTTGCTGAAACGACTGGCTTTAAGATTTTTGACAAGCATCACACTGAGTGTGTATGTGAATTAAGGAATTATATTTAAATCTTTTTCCATAATGTTAGCTGTGTGTGCTCACAGTTTGTATCTTTTACCTTATAGGGTAGACTTCTTTTTAAAGTGTTTCTCATGCTTGGATTCAATGCTGGTATAGAGATAGTGCTAATGGTTTCATTGGGCTTGTAAATATGCTCCTTTTTTACAAGCGCTTTGCGCTACCTTTAACATGGATGCAAGCAGTGAATGTATGGAGAGGGATAGAAATAGCAGATAGAAAACAATATGAAATGCTGTGAGAGATGAGTAAAGGATTTTACTAATGGCATCAATTGAGATACAATATGCAAAAAAGGGGAGCATATTTACAAGCCCCCTGCACAATGTTTAACATAGATGCAAGCAGAAAATGCATGCAGAGTAATAAAATTGGCACACAGACAAGAATATGCATTGCGCAAGGGGTTTGTAAATATGTCAATGAAACCATTACACTATCTCCATACCAGCATTAATGTTAAACATTGTGCAAGGGGCTTGTAAATATGCCAATAAACCATTACACTATCTCTATACCAGCATTAATGTTAAACATTGAGCAAGGGGCTTGTAGATATGCCTCTCTTTTTTGTATATTCTATCTCAATTTATGCCATTAGTAAAATCCTTTACGCATCTCTCACAGCATTTCATATTCTTGTCTGTGTGCCAATTTTATTACTCTGCATGCATTTTCTGCTTGCACCCATGTCAAACATTGCGCAAGGGGCTTGTAAATATGCCTCTCTTTTTTGTATATTCTATCTCAATTTATGCCATTAGTAAAATCCTTTATGCATCTCCCACAGCATTTCATATTCTGTTCTATGTGCCAATTTTATTACTCTGCATGCATTTTCTGCTTGCACCCATGTAAAACATTGCGCAAGGGGCTTGTAAATATGCCTCTCTTTTTTGTATATTCTATCTCAATTTATGCCATTAGTAATATCCTTTACGCATCTCTCACAGCATTTCATATTCTTGTCTGTGTGCCAATTTTATTACTCTGCATGCATTTTCTGCTTGCACCCATGTCAAACATTGTGCAAGGGGCTTGTAAATATGCCTCTCTTTTTTGTATATTCTATCTCAATTTATACCATTAGTAAAATCCTTTACGCATCTCTCACAGCATTTCATATTCTTATTAGTGTGCCAATTGTATTACTCTGTATGCATTTTCTGCTTGCACCCATGTCAAACTTGCGCAAGGGGCTTGTAAATATGCCTCTCTTTTTTGTATATTCTATCTCAATTTATACCATTAGTAAAATCCTTTACGCATCTCTCACACTATTTCATATTCTTGTCTGTGTGCCAATTTTAATACTCTGCATGCATTTTCTGCATGCACCCTTGTCAAACATTGCGCAAGGGGCTTGTAAATATGCCTCTCTTTTTTGTATTTTCTATCTCAATTGATGCCATTAGTAAACCCCTTTACGCATCTCTCACAGCATTTCATATTCTTGTCTGTGTGCCAATTTTATTACTCTGCAAACATTTTCTGCTTGCACCCATGTCAAACATTGCGCAAGGGGCTTGTAAATATGCCCCTTTTTATCTTATATTCCATCTCAATTGATGCCATTAGTGATATCCTTTATGCATCTCCCACACCATTTCATATTGTTTTCTATCTGCTATTCCTATCCCTCTCCATACATTCACTGCTTGCACCCATGTTAAAGGTTGCACAAGGCGCTTCTAAAAAAGGAGCATATTTACAAGTCCAATGAAACCATTACACTATCTCTATACAAGCATTGAATCCAAGCATGAAAAACTATTTAAAAACAAGTGTACCCTATAAGCTAAAAGATACAAACTGTAAGTACAAACAGCTAACATTATGGAAAAAGATGAAAATATGATTCCTTAATTTACATACACACACAGTGTGACCCTTGTGAAAAATATTATAGCCACACATTTCAGCAAAAATCATTTAGCATGGTAAATCGATTTAGACACAGAACACATCCCATTTCAATATGCACTACATTATATTGCTGAAACCTAAATCATTTCAAAATGTCATTTCTAATATGCACCATTCATTTTTCCCAGCATTACATACTAACATAAGACACAATCCAAATTAAAACAATACCCTATAAGCTAAGAGATGCAAACTGTCAGAAAATACAGTTAACATTATGGAAAAAGGTGAAAATATAATTCCTTAATTCACACAGACACTCACTGTGATCCTTGTCAAAAATGTTTAAGCCACACATTTTATCAAAAAACATTTATCATGCTAAATCATTTTACACACAGAGCACAACCCATTTAAATGAGCACTACACTACAAGGCAGAAACCTGACTCATTTTCAAAATACAACAGTAATGTATGCTTGTTATACTTCCCAATACTGCAAACAGCACTCTCTCTATATTACTCACCTTTAAAATCGCTTTTCAAAATATATAACAGTGTCAAACACACAGCAGATTTTCTTAAGCAGAATCTCTGAAATGCAGCTCAGACACTGGAACCAGAAATGGCACACTTTCCCACTCATTCTTCACACATATCTCAGGTCTTAACCAATGAAATGTCTTCCCACACTACTTCAAAACTAAACTAACATTTCAATTGGTTCTACATTCCCACACTTTCAAACTCACATAATATTCACCCATCCCCCTAGTGCTCATTCAACCTGTTACCACCTAAGAAGGACACAGGTAAAAATTTCATCATGCTATGTTGCAAATGAATCCAGCAAGATTCTTTGACCTTTCAATATAACAGCTAATCATGTGCAATGTTCCTTTCAATTACCTTTTCTGAACCATTAGAATTGCTTCTTTTAAAAAACAAAACTATGCACCCTAATATGCTGTTCTGCATTCTCAAAAAGCACCAATCATTTCTTAAATTTCAAGTGCAGTGAATGTCATCCTCTTTTTTTTCTAAACTGCAAGCTTTACAAATGCCATTTCATTTACATCCCTCATCTGAGTACAACCAGATCTACCTTACTACGCCTTACAAATTAACAACTCACCTTCTAGAAAACTGTTGAACAGTAATTTCTGTGTCAATCTCACACCACAGAAGTATACCTCAAACACTAAAATCTCAAAATGACTGTGTTTACCTCTCATTTCTCATACATATTCACATACTTAGCCAATCACATTTTATCACACACAAAATCAAAACCAAAGTAACATTTTAATTGGTTCAAATTATCAACACTTTCAAACTCACATAATGTTCAACCTACCTCCAATGCTCTCTACCAATTACCATACTAACACTCCACAAAACACCTACCTAAACCCAAAGGTGAAAGAGTCATCACTCAATGTTGCACTCAACCAACATCTAAACACTGAAACTTGTTATTTTAATGTATTTCTTTATTGTCTTTTTGAGCAGAAGTCCGCGCACGGTGCGCGGACCCCGCAATTTTTTTTACATTTTTTTTTCAACCTTCGGGGTCCTTTACAGACCCCATGACAAAACCTAGGGGGCTCAGGAATCTCTACCCTGCCTCCTTGTCAACTATTACATTTCTGTTTACAACCACTATCATCTGCCACAAAAACAAGATGGCGGACAACACTTCCTCATTTCGACTGACTGGAATGTTGACAGACGTCCAACAGCCAATCAGAATTCCACGGGCGCACGCTAAGGTCTGCGCACGTGCAAGGACAGTGCAAGGACGGTGCAAGCCTGTGCGCGCACCGTGTCCCGCCTATAGATATATAATTTGAAAAAAGTCAATTTTCTCGTTAATTACTGAAGGGATTTTCACCAAATATACAAAAGGCACTTCTGCATACCAGGCTCTACCATTTTGCCAAGTTTGCAGTAATTCCATTCAGCCGTTCGGGCTGTAGCTGTGTCTAAAGGTCCTATGGAAAATTGCATTGGACTCAATTTCACATTCAATTTTCTCAAAAACTACTGGAGGGATTTACACCAAACATACAAAAGGCACTGCTGCATACCAGTCCCTACCATTTTGCCACATCTGGTGTAATTCCGTTCAGCCGTTCGAGCAGTAGCCGTGTCAGAATGTCCCTTTGGAAATTAACATGGGGAAAACACGTTTTGGGACCCCCCTTTTTTCTCTGCCCCCGCTTAACAAATCCCTCCGAAACTTTCAAGGAAGGAGCGGAGCACAGCGAGGCAAATTTAAGGAAAATTACAGGCAGGTCCCTCGTTCGGCGCCGAAGGTATTCCCAATAGAATGTTCGGAATTTCCTATGGTAACTAGGTCCTAACTATATATACCTACTGGCGACCGCCAGTAGGTAATATATATATATTCACTGAAAAAACCATAGGTTTCAGGCCTGATATAGTTAGGAATTAGCATTTAAAAAACCTTAGAAATTCACTGAAAAAAACATAGGTTTTAGGGGTGTTATAGTTAGCTGGACATTTCACTCGTACAAAACCATTGAAATTCCTCTGATATAGTTAATTGTACTAACTATATCTCGCGTGCCCGCAATCTACTGCTGATGATGTCACATATGACATCATTCATGACATGGTCAGTGACATCACTGATGACATCTCAAATGACATCACTGATGACATCATCCAGTGAATGTGGTTTGCTTCGTTATTTAAATATGTATTATATATATAGCAATTTGCATTGAAGAATGAGAGGATATATAAATATAAATACCTGGATGGAGGATTTAGTAGCAGTGTGATTGACTGTTTACTTGACTAATTTAAAGTGTATCTCTAAATATATTGGATAGTGACTAAACTGTGTGAACATCTGTATCACTTTGTCAGTTGTTGTAAAAACTACTTCTCCAGTTGGTTACTAGCTATTTGAAAGTCTATATTAGTTATTGGTTAGTTAACTGAGTATTTGTATGGGAGAGTGAATGTGTGTGTGGTTCGGTGGGAGGTGTGTGACTGCCAAAGATGTGTGAATAGTTTATTTAGTAGGTATATGACATTAAGACTACATGTTATAACAGTTGTTTGGGTGAGTGAATATCTTTATGGGTGTTGTGATGAGCAAATATCTATCTTAATGGTACATGTCCAACAAAGTACAAAAATAAAAGGCAATGTATGTGTCAGTTGCTGACTGTATGGATAACTGTATACTTGTAATAGTGATTTTATAACACACTAAGTATAAGTTACTATCTATATGAATAGATTAAGTGGTGTTTGTATAAGTGTATAGCTAAGTAAATGTAAGTATGATCCATTGTTTGCATAAGTGAATAGAATGACTTCATAAGTGAATAGGATGTGTGCTGGTGTGTAATAGGTGTATAAGTATATTTGATAGTGTTCTATTGATCATTGACTGCATGTATGAGTGAATCTGTAGGTAAGTGATTAGATGTGTGTATAGATCTAGGAATCACTGAGTGGGTTTTGAGAAACTTGTATTGGTGTGTCAATGGATTCAAATATGGTACTCTGTATTTTACAGTGAGTGATGAAAGGTTATACTAGTGTATGATGAGGTGTATCGTCACGTGGATGATGTCATCAGTGATATCATCAGTGATGTCATTTGAGATGTCATCAGTGATGTCACTGACCATGTCATGAATGATGTAATATGTGACATTATCAGCAGTGGATTGCGGGCGTGCGAGATATAGTTAGTACAACTAACTATATCAGAGGAATTTCAATGGTTTTGTACGAGTGAAATGTCCAGCTAACTATAACACCCCTAAAACCTATGTTTTTTTCAGAGAATTTCCAAGGTTTTTTAAATGCTAATTCCTAACTATATCAGGCCTGAAACCTATGTTTTTTCAGTGAATTTCAAAGGTTTTTTAAATGCTAATTCCTAACTATATCAGGCCTGAAACCTATGGTTTTTTCAGTGAATTTCAAAGGTTTTTTAAATGTTAATTCCTAACTATATCAGGCCTGAAACCTTTGGTTTTTTCAGTGAATTTTGAACGTGTTGTAAATGACAATTTTTAAATGTATTAATTGTTTTTTATACTGATTTACTACATGTTTTAAACAATTTATTTTTAGATATTTTATTTTTTAAATTACATTGTAATTACATTATATATTACATTACAAAATATACTTTCTCAGAATGAATTACTTTAGTTTAAATACTTTGCAAATAGGCAATAGACTTTTAAGTACAGTAGTTACAGTTGTTGCAATGGGCAACACAATTTCGAACACAATACATTATTGACCTCAATGTGTTTTTCTAGTTAAATGCAATTAGTTACTTTATGGATTACTTTTCTAACCACAGGACTGGATCCTAGATTCAGTCCTAATACATCTCCTCTAAACGGTTGAGTAAAAGTGTTTCAGTTACAGTAGTGATTTTTAAAGAATAATATTGTATTTTAAAAGTTGACACTTAGAAATCTTTTCACATAGAATCACCAATGTTATCCTATGGGAGGAAATTCACTTAGCAGGTAAGTAGTGTTATCATTACTTTTTCTTACTCAGTGGTGAATCCTAGTTCCAGCACTGGTGCATCTCCTCTAAATAGTTGAAAGAATGCGTTTAAGTCATACCGGCGATTTTTAAGGAATATTTGTAGTTTGTGAAAATAGACCCTTAGAAACTTTTCTGTTGAAAACCAGACAATGGATTCCTGTGGAAGAAAATACAAGTTTCTGTAAGTACGGTTAGAATTACTTTTCAGGATCAGTAGTGGGCTGAAAGATGCAGCACTGAGGTCTCTCCTGATAACAGGTGAGTAAATCAGAATTTGTAGTTCGGCTGATTTTAGAGGGATTTTTTAGAGTTCCAAAACTCCACACGTAGAAGAATTTCCTAGTGAAACTAGTCAATGTTAGCCTCTGGAAGGAAATTCAAGTTACTGGTAAGTATGGTTAGAATTACTTTTCAGGATCAGTACTGGACTCAAAGATGCAGCACTAAGGTCTCTCCTGATAACAGGTGAGTAAATCGGAATTCGTAGTTCGGCTGATTTTAGAGGAAATTTTTTAAGTTCCAAAACTCCACACTTCGAAGAATTTCCAAATGAAACCAGTCAATGTTAGCCTATGGAAGGAAATTCAAGTTACTGGTAAGTACGGTTAAAATTACTTTTCTGGATCATTAGTGGGCTGAAAGATGCAGTACTGAGGTCCCTCCTGATAACAGGTGAGTAAATCGGAATTCGTAGTTCGGCTGCTTTTAGAGGAATTTTTTTAAGTTCCAAAACTCCACACTTAGAAGAATTTTCAAGTGAAACCAGTCAATGTTAACCTATGAAAGGAAATTCAAGTTACTGTAAGTATGGTTAGAATTACTTTTCAGGATCAGTACTGGGATGGAAGATGCAGCACTGAGGTCTCTCCTGAAAACAGGTGAGTAAATCGGAATTCGTAGTTCGGCTGATTTTAGAGGAATTTTTTTAAGTTCCAAAACTCCACACGTAGAAGAATTTCCTAGTGAAACCAGTCAATGTTAGCCTCTGGAAGGAAATTCAAGTTACTGGTAAGTATGGTTAGAATCACTTTTCAGGATCAGTGCTGGGCTCAAAGATGCAGCACTGAGGTCTCTCCTGATAACAGGTGAGTAAATCAGAATTTGTAGTTTGGCTGATTTTAGAGGGATTTTTTAAAGTTCCAAAACTACACACATTTCGAAGAATTTTCAAGTGAAACCAGTCAATGTTAACCTATGAAAGGAAATTCAAGTTACTGTAAGTATGGTTAGAATTACTTTTCAGGATCAGTACTGGGATGGAAGATGCAGCACTGAGGTCTCTCCTGAAAACAGGTGAGTAAATCGGAATTCGTAGGTCGGCTGATTTTAGAGGAATTTTTTTAAGTTCCAAAACTCCACACGTAGAAGAATTTCCTAGTGAAACCAGTCAATGTTAGCCTCTGGAAGGAAATTCAAGTTACTGGTAAGTATGGTTAGAATCACTTTTCAGGATCAGTGCTGGGCTCAAAGATGCAGCACTGAGGTCTCTCCTGATAACAGGTGAGTAAATCAGAATTTGTAGTTTGGCTGATTTTAGAGGGATTTTTTAAAGTTCCAAAACTACACACATTTCGAAGAATTTTCAAGTGAAACCAGTCAATGTTAACCTATGGAAGGAAATTCAATTTACTGTAAGTGTGGTTAGAATTACTTATCAGGATCAGTAGTGGGCTGAAAGATGCAGCACTGAGGTCTCTCCTGATAACAGGTGAGTTTATTGGAATTCGTAGTTCACCTGATTTTAGAGGAATATTTTGCTCAATAGTGAAGGAAGGGGGCGGGGCTTTTGGTGACATGTGTGCAAACACGCCCTCTGGCGTGTTTTAAGTTGGGGAATTAATTCCTCTTCAACTAGCCATCAAGTACCTCCAGTATGCGCCAGGGAGCTGCGTTGCAGAGAGGTGTTCAGAGGCAACGCCCCCTTTTCACAACACTCTGAAACCCAACTCCGTGGTGTTAACTGGAGGTACCTGGTGGGCTAGTTGGCCTTTAGGGGACCTCTGGATTGAAGAGGAATTAATTCCCCAACTCAAAACGTGCCACAGGGCATGTTTGCACATATTTTATGCTATGTTATGTTAAAATATTTGTATAGCACATCGTTCACGGGGTAGGTTTCTTGGTGCTTCTGAGGACAGAGCTCTACATAAATTGAAGGCTTAGATGGAACAGGCTTGTCAGAATAGCCACGTTTTTAGCTCTTTCCTAAACTGAAGATGGGAATCAGTAGACCGTATTGGGAGAGGGAGGGAGTTCCACGTTTGAGGGGCCAACGTGGAAAACCGAGTCCCGCCATGTTTGAGGCGCTTGTATCCAGGAACGGTCAGAAGATGTTGACCAGAGGAACGGAGGGTACAGGGGGAATGTATTTCTTAATCCTTTTGGAGATGAATTTAGGGCCTTCATCTGACAGTGCCTTGTGTACAATGCAACCTAACCTGAAGACACTGTGTTGTTCAACTGGAAGCCAATGCAGTTGTTGGAGCAGAGGTTTTACATGCTGGCGGGCCGGGAGTTGAAAAATAAGTCTGGCCGCGTGATTTTTTTTTTATTTTTTTTTATTTTATTTTATTTGTTTATTATGCACAAATAGCCGCACATTACAATGTACGAGGAGTCCTTCGCCTACAACCCATCACGGGCCGGCAGCGGACTGCCACGCCACAATCATGACATTTACATGTGACAAGCAGAAGGACCTATAGATCAAAGTTAAGGTCTCGGTAGCAATACGGATCAAGCAGGGCAACCCCCGTCCACTATTCCTGTCTGCGTTGCGGTGTGTTTGCGTGTATATAAACAACATTGTACATTTTTATCATTTTCTCCCAACCAAAGCCCCATCCCCTGCACCCCCCCCCCCCCAACAGGTCCCGTGTGTGTGCTTCTCGTGTGTAGTAGTGTGCGACCCGGTGGGGCCTTATGGCCCTTGCCACTCTCCAGTCCCCAGAATCCCTGCAGGAGGCTCCTGGTGATTTACATATGCAGCTGTGTGATGGCCTCTCCCACCTAGTGATATGCCATAGTGCCGTGTGCCGTCCTATCCGGGCTCCATGTGTAGGACATTATCTTGGTCGTCCCCCTCCCCCTCCGTGGAGACATCCCCGTCTGTTCTGGAGTTCAGGTAGGTCTGGTACAGCCCCCAGAAGTTCTTGGGGCGGCTTCTGGGCGGGAGGAGCTCACTGTATGCGTCAGCTTGGGTGTTGCAGTATTTCATGTCACTAGACCATCTTTTCAGTGTAGGGAGGGGACCCCTCATCCAGCACAGAGCCACCACCCTTTTCGCCAGGAGCAAGCCCATGCTCACCAGCTTTCTCACCGCGACAGGAATCTGCTTTGTATAACCCATTAGTGCAAGGGCCGGGCTGAGGGCCAAGTCCTGTTCCACTATACTACCGAGTTCTGCGAATACGCAAGCCCAGTACCTCTGTACTCCTGGGCACCACCAGGCTAAATGTAGGAAGTCCGCCACTGGTGCATGACATCTCTCACAGTGTGGCGTGTCCCGTAGGCCGTATCTGTGCAACCGTTCAGGCGTGTGATACACCCGCTGTAAGAATTTAAAGTGAATCAAGCGGTGCCGCCCGTTCAGGGAAATGCGCCTGGAGGCCGCGCAGCAGTACCCCCACATGCCGTCATCGATTGGAGTCCCTAGGTCAGTCTGCCATGCTAACCTCGCCCTGGTGTATTGCAGTGCCGTGTGCTCGTGGCCTATCCTATACAGCCTAGAGATCAGTTTCTTCGGGTTCTCGGTGTCTATGGTGTATACCAGTTCCGGGACTTCTGGGGGTTCCTCCAGGTCGGGGCCCAGGAGATCCAGCAGCGCGCTCCTCACTCTGTGATACTGAAAGCGTTGAAGCGCTGTGGCACGCTCCACCCCATGCGCGAGTTGATCCCACGTCTTCACCTTCCCTTGCAGAAAGAGGTCACCCATGGTGCGTGCGCCTAAGCCGTTGAGGGCCTTGTACACACCGGGCTCCGCCAATGTTGGGAGCCAAAGGGCCCATTGAATCGGCATGTTGGGTGCATACATCAGGACTTTGTCTTGGCGCTGCAAAATAGAATGCCAGGCGTGGTTAGTGGACAGGAGGGAGTCCAGCACCCCCACTCTGCGGTCCCTGGGTCCGCATATGGTTGCTGGAAGTGGGGTGGGATCCGCGAACAGTCGCTCCAGGATCACATGCGGGATGGCCGGGTCACCATGTATCCAGGTGTGGAGATGGGAGGCCTGTGCAATCCTGTAGTATCGCTCCAGGTCTGGGGCAGCCAGACCTCCCTGCTCGTACGGTAATTGTAGCACCTTCCATTGTACTCTAGGCTGTTTACCGGCCCACGCTAGCCTCACCAGAAGCTTGTTAATGGTCGCAAAGAAAGCCTTCGAGAGGACCAACGGGAGGTTATTGAAGAGAAATAGAAATCTCGGGAGAATTACCATTTTCATCATGGCTATTCTGCCCATCAGCGACAGGGGGAGCTTAATCCAAACCTCCACGTCGTCTACAAGTTTACTGTAGGCTACCCCGTAGTTCTCCCTGAGCATCACTTCTGAATCCGTGTGGAGCATGATGCCTAAATACCTCACCGGTTCCGTGGACCATTGGAGCGGGTATTCCATCTCGAAAGGCTCAGTGATAGGGGTCAGCGGGAAGGCCACTGATTTAGGCCAGTTGACCTTCAGCCCCGAGAGCGCGCCAAACCTCACCAGTTCCCTCAATACCGATGACAGGTTATTGGCCGGGTCTCTGATGTACAGCAGAGTGTCATCCGCGTACGTGGAAATGCCAAGCTTGTAAGTAGGGTAGTTGATGGCTTCATAGGAGTGATATTCCCGCATCGCGCACGCTAGTGGCTCCGCCACCAGTGCATAAAGGAGCGGGGAGAGGGGGCACCCCTGTCTCGTGCCTCTGCCAATGGCAATCGGCTCCGAGACCGCGTCCCCTAGCCTGATCCTCGCCGTGGGCATGTGGTAAAGCGCGCCTAGAAGTTGGAGGAATAACTCCCCCAGTCCCAGCTTTTTCAGTACCCTGCGCATGAAGGGCCATTCCACAGAGTCAAAGGCCTTCTCCATATCGAGGAACACCGCTACAGCCTTAGTGTCATGCCTAGTGTGCTGCATGGCCCCCATGACAGTCCGTATATTATACGTAAGGTTCCTTGCTGGGATAAACCCTGCCTGCTCCGGGGCTACCAACTCCGGGGCTACCAGTGCTAGTCTGGTCGCCAGGACCTTAGCATAAAGCTTAGCGTCCACGTTCAGTAGGGACAGGGGGCGGTATGAACCTGGGAGATCAGGCGGCTTGCCCGGCTTCAAGATTGTGACGATGAGCGCCTCTCTCATCGAGGGAGGCATCGCGCCATACTCGCATATCTCATCAAATAGGGTGGAGAGGTACGGCAACAACCTGTCCTTGTATGCCTTATAGAATGCCACCGTCAGCCCGTCTATCCCGGGGGCGCTGTCGGGCTTCATGGCGTCCAGCGCGTCCGATATCTCCTCCCGGAGTATAGGGGACATCAGGAATTCCCTCTGCCAGTTATCGAGGAACGGCATCTGAATATAGTCCAAATAGTTGTCAATTTGGGCGTCCACCCCAGCTATCTTGGTAGTGTATAGGTCCTCATAGAATCTCCGAAATTCCGCTAGAATGTCATCCTCCGCAGTGACTCTCTCCCCCCCCCGGGGTTCGCAGCTCAGGGATTGTCTGCCTGCGCCTAGTGCCCTTCATTATCCTAGCCAGCAGTGCTCCGGGTCGATCTCCTTCACCATAAGAGCGAGCTGTCGCGTATTTACCCAGGTGCCTAACCTCTCTATCTGCCTCCTCCTGGAACTCTTTTAGCAGGTCCTGCAAGGACTCATCCCCGAGAGGGGCCGGGTCTAATAGCTGGCGGCGTTCGGAGGCCGCAATCTGCCCTTCGAGAGACTTAAGCCTGTTCCTAATAGCCTTGAGGACACTGGAGTGTTTCGCCATGACTACCCCCCTGACGTAAACCTTGAATGTCTCCCAAACTGTCCCGAACCTGTCCACTGAGCCTACGTTAGTGGCGAAGTAGGTATCTATGTCCTCCCCCAGGTCAGCCCTGAACGCCTCATCTAGTAGGGAGTATGGCGGGAAGCGCCACGTGAACGGAGGGATCCTATGCTTGGGAGTGGTCAGTACTATCAGCACTGGTGAGTGGTCCGACAGGGTGCGTGGGAGCGTCCTGCAGTCCTGAACCATGGGAAGCAGTGTGTGCGAGGACAGCCAGTAATCTATCCTGGTATGGATGTTATGATACGCGGAGTAGTGTGTGTATCCCCCCTTGTCGGTGTGCCTATCTCTCCAGACGTCTACTAGCCCCAGTCGCAACATTTCGGCCTGCATCTGTAGAGCGGCCGCCGCCGGGCGTCGGGGGGGGCCCGCCGATCTATCCAGCTCTGCATTAAATGTGAAGTTGAAGTCCCCCCCCCAAAGCATTCGGTCAGCGGGGCAGTCGGCACAATGGGCCGCCATTGCTGCGTAGAAGTCGGGGGCGTCGTAGTTCGGACCGTAGACGTTCATGACTAGTATGTCGTGGCCCTTGCCCACGCACCTGCTCAGCACAAACCTCCCTTCCGGGTCCGCTTTCAGTAGTGTGAGAGACAACTTGGATTTCGGGTTGACCCATGTAAGGACCCCCCGTGCGTGTGTAGTGAAGCCCGCGTAAGTGGCGTGTCCCTGCAGCCCCCTGTGGTTGAGCATGTTGCTGGTGTCAGGCAAGTGAGTTTCCTGCAAGAGTGCCAGGTCAATGTGGTGTCGAAGTAGGTACTGCAGCACCTTGCGGAGTTTTCTGTAATCATTTAGCCCCCTAACGTTCCAAGTGACAGCCTTGAGGGTCTCTGTGGCACTCGGGAAGTCATCCTGTGATGCATCAACCATGGTCCCTAAAGAAGCACATAAATGTCAAGGCCCTGCCATACCCCTCTCCCCCCCGCCCGTAGCAGCCGTCCATGCCCTCCGAGGAGCACAACATTTCAAAGCACAATCTGGACCTCCCCCCCGAACAATACTGAACCCATAACCCCAACCTCTCCCCCCCCCCACAGTCCACCACCCCCAACCCGGTGCGACCGAGCCCTCTAACTCTCACGTCCCCCCGCCTCCCACAGTCACCCAACCCCCAACCTGGTGTGACCGAAATTCCAGTGCCCCTCCCCCCCCCCACATTCAAACCCATGCAACAATTCCCCATTTCAGCTCTAACCGAGCCGTACTCGCTGTAAGCGCTGGGGCAGAGGTAGCCTGTGTAGTCCTTATGTCGTCCACTTCCCCACCGGGACTATCAAACAGTGTCCTTCAGCTTGCCCCTTCGCCAGCGCCTCATTAACAAGATTTAGCAGTGTCTAATATGTTCCACAGTACACCATTGTGCGCAAGTGCTCACCCCCCGGCCCCCCACCCCCAGATTCTGCAGTACCCTCCTGTGTCTCGCATACGGGAGCCAAGTACCGCCTAGGGCATCGCCAGCAGCTCAAGCTCAGCCCCCCAGTGGTCCCAGTACATGTCACACAAATCTCACCCACAGTCCAACGAGTACTAGTCCAGGGCCCGTGGCTGTGCGCCCCTGAGCGGCTATCTCCATTAGACCAACCAGGGGAATCCGGGGTGCTGAAGCGAACAGTTACTCGGATTGCACTGCTGACCGCCCTCCGTACTTCAGTCCTGTTCCTCGAGGTCCCCATCGCAGTTCCGTTCCGCCGATTGTGGGCTCGGACTCCCCCGGGCCTCTTTCATCCAGACCTTCAAGGATTTTTGCAGTTCTTTAGGGTCCGTGAAGAAATGCGAGTGTCCCTGCCTATTAATGCGTAGTCTCGCTGGGTATAACATGGCGTAGTCCAGGCCCAGTGCTCTGAGTTGCTGTTTGTACGGAACAAACCTCCGTCTCTCCTCCTGGACCTTCGAAGTGAAGTCGGGGTATAGCGATATGTCCATTCCCTCGTACTGTAGTTTGCCCTTTTCACGGGCCGCTCTGAGGGCAGCGTCTCTATCCCTGTAATTTAGTAATTTAGCTATGATCGGCCTAGGGTTGGCGCCCGGGGGGGGCCTCGGGCCGAGGGTGCGATGGGCGCGTTCCACTATGAACATCGGCGAGAAGGTGTCTTCCCCCAGCATCGTCTTTAGGAGTTTTTCAATAAACAGTTCCATTTTGCCCGTTTGGGTCGATTCCGCCACGCCCGTGACGCGGATGTTGGAGCGCCGGGAACGCGCCTCCAAGTCCTCCGACTTCTCCTGGATGACCTGAAGTAGTCTACCAAATTGCTTACGGTCAGAGTCCCACTCGGTCTGCGCCTCCTCCGCCTCCGTGAGTCTGCGTTCTGCCATGTCCAGTCTCTCTGCGTGCTTGTCCACTCTTTCTGTCATCCGGTCCATCCGGTAGGCCAGTGCATCAATCTTGCTTCCAATGGCCGACATACCCTCCTGCAGACCTTTCTCCATAGTGGTAAGCATCTCTTTGATTTCGGCACATAGTGAGGGACTCTGGTCACCAGTCGCGTTCGGGGACTGGGCCGCCGGTCGTTCCGGTTCCTTCTGCCTTCGCTGCTCAAACGCCAGCTTTGTTTGCGTCCGGTCTCCCTTGACCATCGTGAAGATTCGGGGAGGCAGTGGCGCCTCCCGACTGGGAACCCACTGAATGCCTGATCTATGTGGTCGCACCCTCGCTGGCGGTGAAAGGCTGCAGTGGTGCCGTAATCTGGGCTGCGTGGGGAGCGCGGTCTGCTGGGGCCTGGCGGCGCTACTTATGTTCGTGATTGCCCTCCGGGATGGCGGGGGGGTCGCCCTTCAGTCTCCCCAATATGGCCCAGGGCAGCAAAGAAGACCGTTCTCGCGGGGGGAGACCACTGCCCCCCACAGGCTGCTCGCTTCCTGATCAAGGACCGGCACCCCTCAACTGTGGGGATGTAAGCCAAGCAGAGGCCCGGGCCGAGCCTACCTTCTGGGTGTTCCTCGGTTGCCACGTGGTCCGCAACCTGCCCTGCAGTCGCACCGATGCCGTCCTCGCTGCCCCCTCCGGCTCTTAGGTGTGTGCCAGCTGCTCCGCTGCTGCTCCGGTGCGTGTTTCCGCCGCGTGGGGCAGTCAGGGGGCCAGCCACTGCCAAGTATCGTCCGACCCCCAGCCGACTGCCCGCTCCTGCCGCACGTCGGGTGACGTTGCTCGGCCTCGCCGGGCAGGAAAGGCCGGGGATTCGGGCCTGGTCCGGCGCCGGGAGGGCAGACAGTCAAAGTATGGTTTCCCCGGGCCGATTTCTGCCAGGATCACAGCCGGAGGTCCGTTAGGGAGAGGGGGGACGCGGTCCGCTGGCCAGTTGTGTGTGGCACTGCTGGTGAAGGATAAATGCCGGATAGTTAGTGGCGCTGGCACGGAGCTCCGCTCTTACGCGTCCGCCATTGACGCCGGCTAGCTCCGCCCCCCCCTGGCCGCGTGATTCTGTATTAATTACAGACGTTGTAATTGATATGCTGGAATTCCAACATAGAGTGCATTAGCATAGTCCAGTCGCGAGATGATAAGCGCGAGAACAACCAAAGTTAGTGCTTCTGTTGATCAAAATCTTTTTATTTTCTTTATTTTCCGTAGCATGAGGAAACAAACCGAGACCACAGAGCTAATCTGGGGTTTCATTGAAAGGTCCCTGCTTATCTTGACCCTCAAGCTTTTTGCCGAAGAAACTGGGACAGCAAGGAGGCCCAGGGATGGAGGCCAAAAATTGGCGTTCCAAGGATTAGGGGAATGCCTGTCAAGATCAGCTCTGTTTTGTGTGGGTTCAATTTTAATTGGTTGGCGTTCATCCAGTTGCTAATGTAAGTCATGGTACCCTGCATGTTGGATTCCAATAGTCTTGTAGGTTGGATATTGAAGATTAATTGCAGATCGTCTGCATAATTGAACACCAGGACATCCATTTCCTTCAAGGCGGTAACCAGGGGTTGCATATATAAGTTAAACAAAAGGGGGGATAAAGAGGAGCCCTGTGGGACTCCACAGGAAAGGCAACCTTTTTTTGAGCAAAAGTTGCCTAAGCGGACGGATTGGTATCTGAGGACTTTATCCACTTCAGGGCCTGGCCCCCATGCCCGCGCTGCAGACACGGTCGATCAAGATGTTGTGGTCGACCGTGTCAAATGCAGCAGACAGGTCGAGGAGGATCAGGGCCTGGGGGAATCAAGGTCAGCCCCGGACCGTAACTCGTCCATGACTGTCAGAATGACAGCCTCGGTCGAGTGGGCAGGCCTGAAGCCAGCCTGGTGGGGGTCCAGGTGGCGGGACTCCTCACCAAATGAGCTCAAGCAACCAGCCACATGTGCCTCCAGGATCTTACTCAGGTAGGGCAGGAGGGATATTGGGCGATAGTTGCTCATCACTTGAGGATTGGCACCGGGTTTCTTTAAGATGGCAAGAATCTCTGCATTTTTAAAAGAGTCAGGGACGGTGCCACTACTAATTGAGGTGTTCAGAAGAGATAAAGGAGGATCAGGGCAGGCAGTGTAAGCTTCGCGAAGTATGTGGGGGGGGGCACTATCGAGAGGGGAGCCAGATTTGACTCTATTCATAAATTTAGAAAAGGAATCTGAACTGATGAGAGGGATATGGTTGAGTAGGGCTGGGTTTTGACAAGGTGGAGCAAGTACGGCGGACGTATTGGATACTGGGATACTAGCTTTTATTGTAACAATGTTATCAAAAAAGTAGTGATTTAACAAATCGCATAATTCTTGAGAATGCACGGGTTGCGCTGAGACTCTAAAGGCCTGACAATTCATCTACAATTGTAAAAATCTCTCTGGTTTTATTGGCAGAGTTCAAGATTTTCAGCGTGATGAACTCGGTTTTACATAAGAGCACAGCCGTTTTATATTCCTTGAAGTGGGACAGGTAAATTAATTTCAATTCAGGCTCGTATTGCCTTCTCCATTTCCGCTCAGGTTGTCTGAGACTTAATTTAAGTTTCTTTAGGGCAAGAGAAAACCATTTTTGAGCGTTGTGTGTCCTGCGTGATTTGATGTTTTTCAGAGGGGCGACTTTATCGCTAGCTGATTCGAGCCAGGTAGTAAGATTTTTCGACTGAGTAGAGAGGGGGATTGCTTGGGTCGATGGGGCAGTGCTAGTTAGGATCGTTTTGAATGTCTCGATACAGGCTTGGCCCCAATTCCTCGCTTTCATGCTGCCTGGTCTGATGGTGGGGGCCACAGCAATGGTCGAGATCGTACAGGTTATGAAACAGCGATACAACAGTGATTAAACACATATGCAATGTAATGTAATGTAATGTAATGTAATGTGTCCTGTAAAGCGCACTTCTGCCCTGAGGCGTCGTGGCGCTGTAGACCGCTGGGGAACACGTCCTGGCTATCCCTGTGAGATGGTCCCTACTGGGTATCTCCAAGGTGAAACCAGGCATCCCCGGTGAATGTGGGGGGCCGTTGTAGAGATGAGGCAAGCTAATGCCCAGAGTTGCCGTGTGTGATCCCTGGTTAGAGTAGGCACCGAAGCGAGAATTATCGAGTCCGCTGACCCTGGTCCAACCCCCTGCCGCGTTGGGAATTGAACCTTGGTCCCGGGCCGTTCTCTGCTTTCGGGTCTGCTGCCTCTAACCAGTGAGCCACACCACTCCACTACATATCACCTCAAGCCCTGCCCCCTACCTTCACCACTGTGCAAACATGCCCCGTAGCGCGTTCTTAGTTGGGGTATTAAGTCCCCTTCCATTCCGGGGGTCCCTGGGGCTAACTAGCCCACCGGACCCTCCAGAATGCACCAGGTGGCTGCGTTGCAGAGAGGTGTAAAAGGGGCGTGGCCTCATTACACCTCTCTGTAACACAGCTCCCTGGCATGTTTGCAGAGGGGGAACTAATTCCCCTTGAATACTGGGGGTCCCTGTGGGCCAACTAGCCCACCAGGAACTTCCAGTATTCGCCAGGGGGCTGCATTGCAGAGAGGTGTAAAACGGGTCGTGGCCTCTTTACACATCTCTGCAAGGCAGGCCCCTGGCATATTTGCAGAGGGGGAACTAATTCCCCTTGAATACTCGGGGTCCCTGGGGGAGAACTAGCCCACCAGGAACCTCCAGTATGCGCCAGGGGGCTGTGTTGAAGAGAGGTGTAAAAAGGGGTGTGACCTCTTTACACACCTCTACAAGGCAGCCCCCTGGTGCATACTGGAGGTACCTGGGGGCTACTTGGCACCCAGGGACCCCCGGTATTCAAGGGGAATTAGTTCCCCCTCTGCAAACGTGCCAGGGGGCGCATTTGCAGTGTGGTGCCTTCATTTTTGTTTGGGATGGGCAGGGTACGCGTACCCTATGCGCATCCCGTGAATTATTTGGGGGTCCTTGTGGGACCCCCTGAGCAGGCTTAGGGGGTCAGGAACCTCCCGTATGCGCGAGTTGGCTGCCTTGCAGAGAGGTGTATAAAGGAGCGTGGCCTCATTACACCTCTCTGAAACGCAGCCCCCTGGCATGTTTGCAGAGGGGGAACTAATTCCCCTTGAATACTGGTGGTCCCTGGGGGCCAACTAGCCCACCAGGAACCTCCAGTATTCACCAGGGGGCTGCGTTGCAGAGAAGTGTAAAAAGGGACGTGGTCTCATTACACCTCTCTGCAACTCAGCCCCTGGGCGCGTTTGCAGAGGGAGAACTAATTCCTCTTGAATACTGGGGGTCCCTGGGGGCCAACTAGCCTACCAGGAACCTCCAGTATGTGCCAGGGGGCTGCGTTGCAGAGTGGTGTTCTGAGGCCGTGCCTTTTTTACACCTCTCTGCAACGCAGCCCCCTGGCACATACTGGAGGTTCCTGGTGGGCTAGTTGGCCCTAAGGGACCACCAGTATGCAAGGGGAATTAGTTTCCCCTCTGCAAACACGCCAGGGGATGCGTTTGCAGAGAGGTGCAGGGAGGGGCGTGGCCTCCTCCCGATCTCGTTTTTTTTTTTACATTTATTTTTAAGAAGGGGGGCTGTGTAGCCCCCCTTCTTTTTCTTTTTCTTTCTTTTTTTTTGGCCCTGGGGACCCCATTCCCCAGGGCCTGCCCCAATTTTTATAAAAAAAATCAGGAAGGGGGCCACGTCGCGCTGTCCCAAGGACATTCTCTGCTTTACTTTACAAAAAAGCCCCAGGGGTGGCGGTCTCCAGGGCTTGGGGGGCCTTAGAGGCCCCTATCATGCATATTCAAGGCTGGGGCTGGCGGTCCCTGGAGCTGCGGGGGGCCGTGTGCCCCAGCTATTACAATTACTTTGCCTCCGGGATTTGGTCCCCAGGGGGTTTATTTGAAAAAAGCAGACCGGGTTTTTTTCGTTTTTTTTCACGGGGTATGCGTACCTACGCGTATCCTGCGATTTAAAAAATATTTTTTTTTTGGGCCTTGGGGGTCCTTGTGGGACCCCCTGAGCAGGCCTAGGGGGTCAGGGTGTTTCTATCCTGCCCCCTTTGCGTGTTTTGCGCACTTGTTTCACTGCTTTCTTGTGCCTCGGTTCTACTTCAAGCTGTAGCCCTGGCTAAAGGTCCTATGGAAAATTGCATGGGGAAAACATGTTTTGGGACCCCCTTTTTCTCAGCCCCCACTTGACGAATCACCCCCAAACTTTCAGGGAAGGAGCGGAGCGGAGCAGGCCATTGTTTTGGAGAATTTTGGGCGTATTCGTCGAGTGGCGCCAAAGTTATTCCAAATAGAATGTTGCGGATTTCCTATGGAAACTAGGTCCTAACTGTATCTACCTATTGGCGACCGCCAGTAGGTAATATATATATCTACATATATGTACATATATATTTGATGGACTGCTGGGCGATATTTATGCACTGAAATAAAGCACTAGAAACTACACCTATTTTTGGGTCCAATCATCATCATTTCCAGAATTGGAGGTGTTTTTGCGTGGCGAGAACTTTGTGATATATACATATATATACATATATACATATATATGTGCATATGTGTGTGTGTAGAGGTAGTGAGAGGTAGAGAGGTAGAGTAGTAGTAGAGAGGTAGAGAGGAAGAGAGTAGAGAGTGAGTAGTAGAGAGTGAGTAGTAGAAAGTAGTAGAGAGTGAGTAGTAGAGAGTCAGTAGTAGAGAGTAGTAGAGTGTGTAATAGAGAGTGTAGTAGAGAGTAGTAGAGAAGTAGAGAGTGTGTAGTAGAGTGTGTAGTAGAGTGTGAGTAGTAGAGTGTGTAGTAGAGTGTGAGTAGTACAGTGAGTAGTAGAGTGAGTAGTTGAGTGTGTATTAGAGTGTGTAGCAGAGTGTGTATTAGAGAGTGTGTAGTAGAGAGTGTGTAACAAAGAGTGTGTAGTAAAGAATAGCAGAGTGAGTAGTGAAGATTGAGTAGTAGAAAGTGAGTAGTAGAGTGTGTGTAGTAGAGTGTATGTAGTAGAGTGTGTGTAGTAGTGTGTGTAGTAGGGAGTGTAGTAGAGTGTGTAGTAGAGTGTGTAGTAGTGTGTAGTAGAGTGTGTATTAGAGAGTTTGTAGTAGGGAGTATGTAGTAGAAAGTGTGTAATAGAGAGTGTGTAGTAGAGAATAGTAGAGTGAGTAGTAGAGAGTGAGTATAAGAGTAGTAGAGAGTGAGCAGTAGAGTGTTTAGTAGAGAGTGAGTAGTAGAGTGTGTAGTAGTGAGTGGTTGAGTGTGTAGTAGAGTGTGTGTAGTATAGTGTATGTAGTAGAGAGTGTGTAGTAGAGGGTGTGTAGTAGAGAGTGTGTAGTAGAGAGTGAGTAGTAGAAAGTGAATATTAGAGAGTGTGTGGTAGAGTGTGTGGTAGTGTGTGTAGTAAAGAGTGTGTCTCTTATCTTGAAAAAAATAGACTAAATGTGCATTGAAAATATGTCAGAGTGGAATATGATAGAGAATGATACATTCTTCAGTTGTCAGAGTAAACTTACTATCAGTCTGAGTTGGGGTTTGCAAATCACCTCTGAGATCTGCTGGTATAGCTCATACATTTATATTGGAATATATGCACTGATGTAGTTAGATGTATAGTCTTCTATCTAATATACAATCTGTGTATCTGAGGTCAGTTGAGATTCCAACTAGAGTAGAGAAGGGGGAGTGCTTAACGTAAAAGTAAACAAGCTTTTTTAAAGTGATTTACTTATATGTGGAGAAGTGTGGCTCACTGGTTAGAGGAGGCATACCCTGAAGCAGAGGTCAGACCCGGGACCAGAGTTCAATTCCCAACGTGGCAGGGTCTTGAGCCCAATTGTCCACGGACTCGATAATTCTCGCTTCGGTGCCCACTCTAATCACGGGTTCACACTCTGCAACTCTGGGCATTATCTTGCTTAATCCTCAGAACGGCCCCCCCGCGGCGGGATGCCTGGCTTTCACCTTGGGGATGCCCAGTACGGGTTATTTCACAGGGAAAAAACCAGGATGGGTTCCCAAGGCAAGCGCAGAGATGCCCTAGGGTAAGTTGAGCGCTATATAAGAACACACATACATACATACATATGCCACCCCCATGCACCCCCTCAGTCTGTCCTATCCCAAACCACTTACTTACCTGATTGTCTAAACTGCTTATTATGCCAATACATATAGCAAATACACGTAAAGCCCTGTGTATTGCTATGCTTACGTTGTGTTGGTACAGCTTGTGAGATATGCTCCAATCTCGAGCTGCATTTGGACCCATAAAGAAGATAAGAAACATTTTACGCCAGCAGTAAGTCAAGTAAGCCAGTCTGAAAAGGACTGGGCTTACAGAGAAAGAAGAACGTCACTAGGACCTCTTCTCCAATGCCTGGCCACTGTTTAGGACATCAGCCAATGGAGAAGAGGGGCGGGGCTTAATCTCGCTAGTGAAAGTTCCTCTATCTCATTCAGTCTCGCCAGCTCGACTGCACATGTGCACTGTCTTTCGCAGACCGAGACCTAAAAACAGTCACACAAATATGGCTCAGTGATCCGTCCTCATTCCAGCACCTTGTCCCACAATTATTATTCCAAATCTTCTCTTTGAGCCATTTCCACTTTCACCTTCACCAAGATAGAGCAGTGGGTAGGGTCCAATGGGTGAAAGGGGTGCCATATAGCACTGCCACCTACCCCCTTTCTGTCTACCATGGAAAGCCTTTGCCTCCCTTATACAGTTGCCAAATACTAAATAAAATGCAAAACCTGTCATCCTTCCACTCCCAGACACATCCTTGGAAACTCCCTCCTATGCCCTCTACAAATACTACATTTAAAAAACAGAAGGCTTTGAGTCCTACCAGACCCCCCTTGTCCACCTGATATCAGTGCTCAACACTCTCAGTTACAGAACTGAGAACCAGTGTTCATGCTGACAACGGCTCTCGGTGCACTGGGTCAGCATAGCCTGACACTGTCCCATCAGCCCTGTGCCAGTGAAAGCATGGCATTAATAGGTGCAAGAGAGCCATGCTCAATCCACTACCTCCCTCAAGTCTGTGGAGACCCGAGTGTGCAGTCAACCATCGGCTATTTCTTCACTTCGCTCAAGTGAGGCATGGGAAAATTAGGGAAGAGAGTGCTTCCTGTCATGACTTCACTGTAGTGAATACAAACTTTTATTTCCCCCTCTGGTGGGTGATGGAATAGCGGTGAGAAAACAGAATCTTGTATTCACACTAGCGGCATCTGATGGCTCCCAATGAAAGCCACTCAAAATAGTTCAATTAATTTGGTATAGTAAGACAAACCAGGAGAAGCATTAACCACCACAGAGAAGTACTGCTGGAAGTCCAACTCCTGTCTCATGAAGTCTGCTAGAGATGTTGGTCTGCTGCTGGGAGAGTGCGATGGAGAGTACTTGGTACATGTTCTAATGCACAAGCACCCCATTGACCAGTCCTCTCTGCAATGCTCACCAACATACTTTACTCTATGGCCGGGATGCCCGCCACCCCCTCCCAACACCAATTCCCCAAGGGGAGGAGACAGACACTGGTTTGAGCTTTTGGAAGGCGGGGGGGAGTTACCTCCCCGGCCGTATTTATTAAAACATGAAACAAAATTTAAAACATTAAATTAAAACGTTTCATGGATTATGTACAATTTTACTTTCGTTACATTTTGATGAAGACATGTTCTTTGGCTAACCTTAACAGCTCTCTAATACAAAGGTTTCCTAGCCGAGTCTAGCATCCTGAAAATGTATACATTCTAAATTAAAATTGTACATCCTAGCATTAAGGGCCAACGGCAAGGTCTTAACCGGTGTCAGATCCCTACTACCAAACTCCAGCCCTCACGGTGTGAGTGGCGCATGCGCAGAGGACTTTACCCTCGTTGCCAACTGTAACTTCCCTTGTCGTGGGGGCCCCCTCTCACTCGACGCCATCTTAAAGGTCGTCCGAGTCCCCGTGTGAGGTATCTGTAAGAAGGACAGCGTGGACTCCCCCCCTTCCCCACACTCTCTTCCGCCGTCGCGGATATCCGGTCCCCGGGAAATTCGTAGGAGGGGCATCTAGCCGTCTCCCCCCTGGGAGGGGCCTATGGCCGTCTCCCCCTAGGCGACCCATCCGTAGTGGGTGCCGCCTACCCGTGGGAGGGGCCAATGGCCGCCTCCCCCCGGGCGCTCCCATCGATTCTGGGTGGCGCCCCCCCTAGGGACCTTGAAATTACTGCTCACCGATCATGACCTTACCGCCCGACCAAAATAAATACGACTGTTGTTCTACCTACTAAGGGAATAACATTCACCTAACGTGAAAACATCTTGATGATTCATCAACTTTTCATTTCTACAAGGGAAAAAGGTCCTAAAGCACAAGACGATTATATTACTTGATACATTCCTTTTTACTTTTCTACAAAGGAAGTACGGCCTATACACATTTATTCACTGCTGAAACAACTTGACTGCATCTCTTTAATACAATCTGATATCATCAACAAATCACTTTATTCAAAACATTGCAATAGGGGCTGGTGGGTGGGTCAAAATTGCCGCTTGTTCCGTTGAGGGCTCACGAGCAACGAGTGGTGCAGCCTTCAGAGCACTGGAACAAGAGGATGCTTCTTTGCATTCCCGCTCTTTATCCATCTGCGGGAGGGCGGGGACCCTCCTCAGGTACGCCCACGGGGCGCGGTCTTCCGGGTGGGTGTCTAGGACAACCCCTTCTGGGCGGGAAGGGCGTGCTCCGGCTATGCCGCTTTGGGCATACCAGCCGAACCAAGCCCCCCGCCCAAAATGGTTTCCCGGGGGGATCGGGGCACCCATCCATACGTTCGGGGGGACCGAGTGGTCTTCCCTTTCCATATGGCTGGGATGCCCGCCACCCCCTCCCAACACCAATTCCCCAAGGGGAGGAGACAGACAATGGTTTGAGCTTTTGGAAGGCGGGGGGGAGTTACCCCCCAGGCCGTATTTATTAAAACATGAAACAAAATTTAAAACATTAAATTAAAATGTTTCATGGATTATGTACAATTTTACTTTCGTTACATTTTGATGAAGACATGTTCTTTGGCTAACCTTAACAGCTCTCTAATACAAAGGTTTCCTAGCCGAGTCTAGCATCCTGAAAATGTATACATTCTAAATTAAAATTGTACATCCTAGCATTAAGGGCCAACGGCAAGGTCTTAACCGGTGTCAGATCCCTACTACCAAACTCCTGCCCTCACGGTGTGAGTGGCGCATGCGCAGAGGTCTTTACCCTCGTTGCCAACTGTAACTTCCCTTGTCGTGGGGGCCCCCTCTCACTCGACGCCATCTTAAAGGTCGTCCGAGTCCCCGTGTGAGGTATCTGTAAGAAGGACAGCGTGGACTCCCCCCCTTCCCCACACTCTCTTCTGCCGTCGTGGATATCCGGACCCCGGGAAATTCGTAGGAGGGGCATCTAGCCGTCTCCCCCCTGGGAGGGGCCTATGGCCGTCTCCCCCTAGGCGACCCATCCGTAGTGGGTGCCGCCTACTCATGGGAGGGGCCAATGGCCGCCTCCCCCCGGGCGCTCCCATCGATCCTGGGTGGCGCCCCCCCTAGGGACCTTGAAATTCCTGCTCACCGATCATGACCTTACCGCCACAGGCCGGATAGTTGACCGACAATCTGGCCCCCCACACCTCCTAAAGGTCATGCCTCCTCAAACCCCTTAGCCATGCTATGAAGTCTCCTATGAGTAACTCATTCCCCGCCCTGGACAAGTGAACCCCATCATTCAGATAATAGTGATCACACCGAATACACCCATGGGGAATGCTATGCAGATGCGCGGAGCGAAACAGTTTCCCAATTTTATTGTTCACCCTCTTAACTGAGTGGTTAAACGCTGACACAGAGAAACCCCCCCGCCAAACTCTCCTGGGAATCATGTGGGACCAGACAATTGTACACCCCAGGAGCCTCTTAGCCAACCAGCTGACTGCCGACAAAATGTGTTCCACTAACACTCGTCTTCCCAGTCTTACCAAGTCATTGCCCCCCAAGTGTACTATGATCATAGATGGCGGTGACCTTTTCCGCCCTAAAAGACCCTCCATAAACGATTGAAATTGGTCAAAACAGAGGCCTCCCTTCCCATGGAAGGTCACTCTGAACCCGTATTCCCCAGATGCGTGAGTCGCGTCACCTGCCATGAATACTTCTCCGGCGCGCCTCACATGGGCGGAAAATCCGTTTCGCTCGCGGATTTTGCGGATTTTCGGTAAATTCGCAATCCGCGAGATTCGCGAATCTCCCGCAAAATCCGCAAATCCGCGAGCAGCGGATTTTGCTCGCACTGCTCGCACTGTTCGCGTGAGTTCGCGGCTTCCCAGTACAACTTCGCGCCCCGCGAATAAGTGCAAAATTGCAGAAATACGATCTTAGCAAAACTGAAACTACTTACCAGGTTCAAAAGTTCAGGCTCATCATTAGTAGCCATTTCCTGTAGTGCTTCCTGAGGGGCCCCTCCAGAGTTCAGTTGCCAGTTGCAACTATTATGTGACCCTGCTCTGAACCTCAGAATAGTTACACATATGCCACAAAGGTCCTGAATTACAGCTAAGGGAGACAAGCAGGAGCCAGGCTAGAGGTTCAAATCCATTAATCAGCCCCTAATTCATTATTGTCAGTTGGGGCAGGGCAGGTGTTGTAACTAATTTTGCAACAATGAAAGCACTTAGCAAGTGCAAAAGATCACTAATCAGGAAGCACTAAGGAAGCAGGTGCCAGCTAAAAAAATATTCTGTGACACATTAATCAGCCCCAAATTAATTCAGGTCACTTGAGGCAGGGAAGGTGTGCTTGCGTTGCCACAATAATGTACACTGACTGGACAACCAGAGGGTGCTGTGATGAAACAGAGGGTGGCATGGGTGGGCCAGAGGGTGGCATGAGTAGTCAGAGAGTGGCAGTGGTGACAGAGAGTGGCAGTGATGAAGAAGAGTGTCCCAAACAGGCTGGACACGTAGAAACAACAAGTTCGCGAAACTTGCGACCCGACAGGTAAGTTCGCAATTTGCGACATTGTACAAAACCCTCGCGAACTGGCAGAAACCCGCGCAAACACAAAAAAAAAATACGCAAATTCGCGAGAATTCGCGGATTTTGCGGATTTGCGAGTTCGCAAATCCGCAAAATTCGCGAACGCGAGATTCGCAAAATTCGCCCATGCTTACGCCTCACGTATGAGTGGCCCACAACTAATACCACTTGCTCTCCAGTCGGTGATCCTCTACCGCTGGTCCTCCGGTGATGGGTTGATCCCAGATTCCGCCCCGCATCACAGGCTCGCGAAACTGTAATTCAAGCAAAAGACAACAAGCATGTGTACATTTCATCAGTCTTCTACAACATGTGCAGCCGCACATACCTTTTGAAACAGTTCGAGGACCAACGGCCTAGCTGTTTTACCTCTTCTGCACCCAGACCCCGAGCCGTAGCCTCAGTAGCGGCCCCTATTCTGAAGGAGTGGGTCCCAAAATTGCACGGGTCCATGCCCGCCTCGGCGATTGTCAGTGCTAGCACCCTCTGAAACTGAAATCTCGTCAGAGGGGTGCCATCTTTGTGCCTAAGCAGGCTCCCTCCCCATGTCGCCGGCCTCTGTGCCAAGTACTCCTCTAAACACTTTATCGGACAAGTGGGGCACCCTCGAGCGCGCTGCACAACTACACTATCCCCACAGCATCTTGGTCTGTCTTGGACCTAGCTATCGAGATTAGCATCGAATCACCCCGTATTTGCACGTGATCCCTGCAAAGGCCTCCCTCTCTATCTTTCTTGTTCCTCGCCACGAGTTCGCTTACCCGCATGGCCCCATGAAATGCCAAGGCGAAAGCTGCCCGGAACAGAACTGCTTCAGAAGGGGAGGAGCATGTCTCATCCAGCTTTGCTAAAAGCCGAGACAATCTCTCTAAACCAATCGGGTGCCTCGTATCTCGTTTGCGACCCTGCAGGCGTTGCCAGCCGCGAAGCGCCTTTCTGACTAAAAAGGAACCCGTTGGATCCCTTATACCGTGGAGCTGTGCCATGAATGATATGGCCGCCCTATGCCTGTTGGCAGTTGCGGCTGATTGGCCTTCTCTGTGCAGTGCTACTAGGAACCCCAGGAAGGATTCCTCCTGCCCCTAGCTATGTCTCCCTGCCGGGCCTAAAAAGGCGCAGTAAGAACGAAACGCTCCCTCATAGGCCTTCCTCGTCCTGAGCGCTAAGCTGGCTGCCACGAGGTCTTGTAATCCGGGGCACCGATCCGCCATAGTGCTTCGGGGAATGGTGCCGCCACTAGGTCCGCTGTGGGTAGATAGCCCCTGAAAGCCTGCATGTGTGAACGAGAGAGTGCATCAGCTGCATTATTCAGTACACCCGGCACATGTTTTGCCCTGAACTGTACATTCAATATCATGCAATGTAACACAATCTCTTTCAACAGTCTCAAGATCCACTTGCAGCGGGCCGCTTGCTGATTGATGCACTCAACCACAGACATATTGTCCGACCAAAACACTACTGATCGGTCCCTGAAATCGTCTGGCCATGCCAACAGAGCCACCCAAATGGGGAACAGCTCCAAGAACCCAATGTTACCTGTTAGGCCACTGGCGTGCCACCACGTCGGCCATACTTGTGCCGACCATCGGTTACCAAAGATGGCGCCAAATCCCACGCTCCTGGCTGAATCGGTCCACAAACCCAGTTCATCCGAGGAAGCTGGGGGTTTGTTCCACACTACTCGACCGTTGAAATCCGCCAGAAATGCCAACCAAATGCGCATATCCTGGCGCACCTCTGCCGACAGTCTCGTGCGGTGGTGTCCCTCCTTGAGGCCGACCATAGCTTGTGCTATGGAGCGGGAGAATGGGCGAGCCATCGGTATTACTCTCAAGGCAAAGTTAAGCTGACCCACTGTTTGTTGTAACTGGTGCAGGGTCACTTTCTCTTTGCCAAGGCACTGCGTTAAGGATGCCCTGAACTTGGGCACCTTCTCCATTGGCAAACGGAAGCATCCTTCCACCGAGTCGAGCTCAATTCCCAGAAACTCGAGTGACGTAGATGGCCCCACCGTCTTACCTGGTGCCAATGGGACGCAAAACTCCTGCATGAGAATGCAGAAATCCTGCAGTGCCTGTGCACAGTTCGCATTGCCGCGCAGGGCTCACGAGCAACGAGTGGTGCAGCCTTCAGAGCACTGGAACAAGAGGACGCTTCTTTGGATTCCCGCTCTTTTATCCGTCTGCGGGAGGGCGGGGACCCTCCTCAGGTACGCCCACGGGGCGCGTTCTTCCGGGTGGGTGTCTAGGACAACCCCTTCTGGGCGGGAAGGGCGTGCTCCGGCTACGCCGCTTTGGGCATACCAGCCGAACCACGCCCCCCGCCCAAAATGGTTTCCCGGGGGGATCGGGGCACCCATCCATACGTTCAGGGGGACCGAGTGGTCTTCCCTTTCCATTCTCTTCACTTCTAATTCACATAGCAAATAAACAGCACCAGTGCATGCTATGGCGGATGAAAAAATACACCAATTGATAATACAAGAGCTGTGTATGTATTTTTTCAGAGACATCACCACCAGAACTATTGCACCTCTGATTGAATGTTAGAAACTGTTTGAGTATTATTAACCAGGAAGTCAGGTACTATAATCAATATAATCATATGGTGTAGAACAGCAAAGCGCCTGTTTACATCAATAACACTACTTTCTACTCTATTAAAGCCTGTCACAGATGTTGTATGATGTTCACCGAGGTATTTCTACAACCTCCTGATAACACCACTGGTACACAATGCAAATCAGGTGCATGTCTCTCTCTCTCCTAGGGCAAACATCCAAACAAAGGTATCATAATATATAATCCTGCATCATCCCTACCTGCACCATGCCAACCTACATAAAAGATTCAAGCAACAAGTGTGACCCATGATGACGGAGTACTTCTCCATCCAATTTGCCATGTCATGTTCCGTGAACATCTTAAGAGTAGCCCGTTCATAATAACCCATGTCATGTGAGCAATTCCATGAATGACATAAGAAACTACAGGAGCACTCTTGCCAGGGACTGAAAATATACAGAAAGGCTGCGGTAACCTGTAATATCACACCTGAAAGTGTCAGAGAAAAATATACTTTCTTGATGTATCAGTTTTCACCACTAGCAACCCCTCAAGCATAGCCAGCAGAACCAAGCACGGCAGTAAAGTTGTAGTGCAATAAACAGCACTGTATCTTACAGGTATTGTGTAAAGGTACTGGAGCCCAAAAGGGACTTTCTAAGATGGTTCAGACATTTTACATACACCAACTTACAAATGTCGCCATGGAGAATCCGAAAGGCTCCAGAAAGGTCAATGGACATTTTCCGCCATTTGGAGAATTAGTGCTTCCTCAAGAACGTCATTAAAACATTATGGACATTTAGAATTTGCGATGAGTCAATGATGAGTGATTGGAATAGTTTTAAAACCTTTCTTTTATCTTAAGGTTAGAGAGTTTCTAAACATCTTTGTTCAGTTTAGGAATTTTACAGAAATACAAGAAGAGGTCAGAAATCATCATTAATGTTAATGTTAATGTTAATGTTAATGTTATAGTGATTTGTATAGCGCGCAGCTGCCCCAGCCAAGGGGCGTCCCGGCGCTGCAAGCAGACAGAATGCAGAGAGTTGGAGGTGCAGAAAGAAGAAAAAATTATTGGAAGAGATGAGTTTTGACAGCCTTTCTAAAGGCTAAAAGGTCCTGTATACCGCGGATAGCTTCGGGAAGGCTATTCCATAGCTTGGCAGCTAGGATGCTAAAGGATCGGCCACCTACTCTGGCCAGTCTGGTGCGGGGGATAATCGCGAGGTGTTGTCCCTCTGAGCGGAGCGACCTCCTCGGAATGTATTCTGACAGGAGGGGGCACAGCATTGGGGGGGAAGCGGTTTTAAGGATTTTAAAGGCTAGACACAGTGCCTTAAACTGGATCCTTTTTCCCACCGGGAGCCAATGCAATTTTTTCAAGGCTCCGGATACCGAGGAATGGCGGGGGAGACCTACCAGGGCCCTGGCTGCCGCATTCTGGACTCTCTGCAGTCTGGTGGTTTCGGCAAGATTTGCCCCCAGTAAGAGAGAGCTGGCATAATCCAGTCTAGAAAGAATGGTCGCCTGAACAATTAGCTGGCGAGTGCGGCAGTCAAAGAACTTCAGAATAGGTCTGATGTTACGTAAAGTGCCGAAGCAAGTGGCAGCCACTTTTTTAGTATGATGAGTGAACTTCAGTGCAGAGTCCACCCAGACTCCCAGATTTTTGACACATTCTTTTGGCTCGGGAGGTTGGCCTATACTTCAGGCCACCAGTTGTCTCCCCAGGACAAGGTGTTTTTACCCAGGAGCAGTATCTCTGTTTTCCCGGCGTTCAGTTGAAGGAAATTCGCCGTCATCCAGTTAGTGATGTCCGTAAGTGTCTGTTTAAAGTGATGGGCCTCCAGACCACTGTTGTCCTTAAGAGCCACCACCAACTGGGTATCATCGGCATAGGATACCAGTGCTAGTCCGTTCTTTCTAGCCACCTCTGCCAGAGGGCGGACATAGACATTGAACAGGGTAGGGCTCAGGGAAGAACCCTGCGGCACTCCCTGTCCAATGTTATGCTCCTTAGAGATGTAAGGGGGGGTGGAGACTCTGAAGGACCTGTTGGAGAGAAAGTCTCTAAACCATCCCAAAGCTGTCCCTGTAATTCCAATTTCCTCCAATCTCGTCAGAAGGACCTCATGTGACAACGTATCGAAGGCAGCACTGAGGTCCAACAGGACCAGTGCTGCCGTTCCGCCGGTGTCAAGAATGGTACGAAGGTCCTCTGTAACACTGAGCAAGGCTGTCTCGGTGCTATGACCAGCTCTAAACCCGTGTTGGGAGTCATCCAGAATGTTGTTGGTGAGAAGGAAATTTGTCAGAATGTTGTTGACATGTGCCTCGATGATTTTGGCAGGCCAGGGAAGCAGGGAAATGGGCCTGAAATTCTCCGGAAGCGTAGGGTCTAAGGTGGTTTTTTTTAAGATGGGGGAAACCCAAGCCTGCTTCCATTTAGAAGGAATTCTGGCGGTAGAAAGAGACAAATTGATAATGTCCCGAATATGTTCGGTGATAAGTTCGTGAGCTTCACAGAATGTATCCAGTTTTAGGGGATCCGCCGGGGAGCCAGATTTAATTTTTCTGCCGATTTTTTGAAAACTCACTCTCTCAAGTGTAGGAAGGGAGGAGAGAGAGGGCCTGGTGGGATCCAAAGTGGCCGGTGACTGCGGGAGTTTTGGGAAAGTGTCATAGATTTTCTTAATCTTATTAGTGAAAGAATTACCATATTATTGCAGAGGTCAGGGGAAGTAGTGGTAGTGATGACAGTTTTTTTTGCAGTAAGGTCTTTCAGGATTTTAAAGACAGATTTCGAGGTGTTAGAGCTATTGCTGATTTCATTTGCATAGTATGCCGCTCTCGTTCTGCAAACCTTACGGTGGTAAGTTTTTTGGAGTAGGACATACTCCTGTTTGAGGTTGGCATCGTAATTTTTTCTCCAACCCCTCTCCGCTTTTTTGCATTCCTTTTTCAGAGTTGCTAATTCAGAATTGTACCAGGGACTAGCCGTATGGGTACGGACCTTGGTCCATCTGGCAGGGATCAGGGTGTCGAGTGCCTGGGTGATCCAGAGGCAAAACTGGTCATACCCTACGTCCAGGTCTTCACTTGGGGGAGGGGGATTTAACACCAGGAGGTTGTGTAAGTCTTCAAGGCGAAGTTTTCTCCATGGCCGTTTTTTAACTGACGGAGTAGGCACCGCTGCGGGGCTCGAGTTACAGGAGATAGACAGTATTACTAGATGGTGATCTGTCCAGGTCATAGGAATAGGCGAGCCTGCGGATCCACTCGTAATATTAGAGAAGATGGGATCAAGAAGGTGTCCCGCTCTATGGGTGGGACCACTTACGAGTTGATTGAGTTGGAAGGCAGCGAGATCCGCAAGAAAAGTGGCAACTTTGGACTCGGTGTCTCTATCAAGATGTAAATTGAGATCACCTAGGATCGTAAAGTTAGCCGTTTTGGTAATGTTAGTACCCAGATACTGTAAGAGTGAGTTGATAAAAGGGGCGTCTGCGCCAGGGGGTCTGTAAATCAGAAGGCCGGTTGCGCAGAACTGTGGGTTGGCTTTGATGGAAAAGCGAGCGCTTTCGCTGCCCTTGATGTCCACTTTAATTAATTGGCAGTCAAGATGAGATTTAATTATGAGCGCTAACCCGCCCCCTCTCGTGCTCCTGTTCACTGTGTGTATGGTATATCCCGTAGGAGTAGCTAGGTTGCAGACCGAGTCCATATCGTCAAGGAGCCACGTCTCGGTCATGAACAGGGCATCAAGAGAGTGATCTTTTAGAAGGTCATGGATTTCTAAGTGATGTTTCTGCAGAGATCTAACATTTAGGTGACCTAGCCTGAGAGCCTGGACCTGGGGCGGTTTGGGTTTAGTTTTGGTAGAGGAGCAGAGTTGGGAGGGGTGTAGTAGGGGATGTAAAATATGGGCAGGATTGCGTCTTGCACAAGAACAGGTGAGGTGCTGAAGACCCAGCAACTCTGCTTTAGAGTAGCACATCTTACCGCCTTAATTACAGGTATTAGGTACAGTATGCCTGGCGCCTGGCGCTGCCTTAGCGCGGACGGGCGCAGACGGGCGCAGACGGGCTGGACTCTGGCGTGACTCCGGCGGGCATCCGGCGCGTCCGCTACGCGGAGAGGCTACGCGGAGAGGCCCTTCCCTTTTTAAAGAAAGCTAGAGCGCGTCACGGCGCACCCCGACCCAATATGGCCGCTGTCCTACCCTCGCCTCCCCGGGACCAACTCTCAGCGTCAACACTCAGCTGAGAGTGGCCCAGGCGGCAAAGGGAGGTGAGGAGACAATTCCCAAGTAAAGCGCTTATTAAAATCAAGCGACAAGTTTTAACACACTAACTTTTAAAAACGAGCATAAAATGCTTTTTAATCAAGCGTAGCACTGTAGGCAGTCAAGAGAGGAGAAAAGTGTAAGAACCTCCGGCTTTCCGCCTCAGAGGGTGAAAATACAGATCTGCGCACAGGAAATGAGCCCTTTTAAAGAAAGCTAGAGCGCATCACGGCGCACCCCGACCCATTATGGCCGCTGTCCTACCCTCGCCTCCCCGGGACCAACTCTCAGCGTCAACACTCAGCTGAGAGTGGCCCAGGCGGCAAAGGGAGGTGAGGAGACAATTCCCAAGTAAAGCGCTTATTAAAATCAAGCGACAAGTTTTAACACACTAACTTTTAAAAACGAGCATAAAATGCTTTTTAATCAAGCGTAGCACTGCTGGCAGTCAAGAGAGGAGAAAAGCGTAATAACCTCCGGCTTTCCGCCTCAGAGGGTGAAAAGACGTGTTCAATAAAGAAATCAAATAAACTAGCTAAGGGGCCTATTTTAATAAGAACCCATAAAGAGTCAAATTAGAAAAGAGCAAGCAACGACTCATAAAGGGTAGTTCTGGAAAACTCAGCCAAGTTTCCCTCAATTGCAGTAGTAACTGTATTTAGAAATAGCCAGTATTGTGAAAGCATATATTACATTTTTCGGAAGCAACGTTTATAAAGTCTATGTCATCATTTATTCCTTACAGTTTCAATAAGTCTATTATATACTAGTGAAATGTTCTAACATGGGGTGAGAAACTAAATGAGCATGACATTAGAGTCAGCATATTTCTAAAGATGACATCAATGTTAAGCAATTGCACAGAATGCCATACAATGAGCAAAGGTCAAAAGAAAAGCTTTGGGCCTAGTTACTACACAGGCTAAAGTATAGTTACTTGGTGCAAATGTTTGAAAAACATGCATTTATAAATGAAGCATTTCTAATGACATCTTTCACTTTTACATTAGTTATTATACG